>NC_052105.1:1303873-1355125 GCF_012273895.1 Zerene cesonia | reverse complement strand
TACATACATTGTTTTGTAAATGTACATCGGCTCCAAATGTGAGTAAGTGCTCGACAATGCCCCGGCAACCCTGAGCGCAGGCCATTTGTAAGGCAGTCACACCATTCTAACAAAATAACAATAAAACATTTGTCTTTACACTTTATACTTATAGTTTACTCGAAAACCGCACAAACTATTCCTGACCAAACTTTGTTACAGATCTTTCGAGATTTAAATGCGATTTCTAGGAATGCATTGCAATAATTTTTCTATTAATTTCTCTAGTAAAAATTAAATCTCATTTAATTTTTCTCTTGTTGCGTAAAACATATAATTAGAGCACACTTAGATTTCTTTAATTTTTAAAGCTTTCGTTTTCGACTACTCTTTGATAGCATGGCACATTGAAACTTACTAGGATATAATAAACTTACGTTATCCACAGCATCCACATTGCACTGAGTTTCCAATAGTGTTCTCACTAGTTCCGTGTGTCGATGCACCGCAGCAATATGCAGCGGCGTCCGACCCGAGTTGTCTCTCGCCTCGCGAGATGCGCCCTTGTTTATCAGGAGCGCAGCCGTACCGCTGTGCCCGCCTTCGCACGCCACGTGGAGCGCAGTCCGACCAACCTGGGAGTTATGACATCCTTGTACTATATTCGGTAATCGGATACAAAGAAATCGGGAAAAGAATCCCCGGGAGCGTCATCGAAATTCATTATTTAATAACATTTATTACTACTCTGAGAAATATTACTAACTATCTATATTTTAAAATGTCATTTTAAATCTGCAATTGTAATTGAATGCACGTCTATTGAAATTTTCATTCCAAATTAAATCCGCTTTTCAATTTATAGAATCCACGAATGTTGATGGCGCTTCGATGTTTTGGAATCAAATTAGCTTTTAGAGTATTGAATGGAATCGAATTTCGGCGCAGTAATTAGATCTGACAGGGACATTCTGATGTAAGTGCGATCCAATAACGTTATTGGAAAACTGGCGCCGCGTCGATTTGCACTCACCTTATACCTGGATTCACATTATTTATTATATATTCACATTATAGCTTTTAATTTCGCTTCATACGTAAATGGATATCAACATTTTCGGGTTAATATAAAAATTACGGGTTATTTAATTGGAGTTTTTTAGAATTGTAATGGTTTCAGCAACCTGACGAAGCACTACAAATTTTGCGGTGCTTCTTTTAATCATCTTATTGATGGTTCTGGTGCCTGCCATGTGGTCCCATTTAAATTTGTCATTGTTATTTTGTTGAAACTAATTAATTTAACGATTCTCTACTGTTTGTTTGTATGTAAAAAACTAGGTTATAATGCAGAATTTATGGGGTGCAGCACATTTCGTGAAATATTTCGCTCTGATATATTATATCTAAAGACAACATTTAGTACTGGAGTTTAGCGTGCCATTTCCCTGCGATCCGTTCTCAAAACAATTAAGGTACAATTCGGGGCAGAATATATTGCACGATAAAGAAGAGGCTAAAATTCTACGAAGTGAAAATGTAGAAAGGAGAATCTATTTATGATCTAATTTGTTCTTACTTAGGTACTTTCTTTTCAGGTAAGGCAGGTTTTAAATCACTACATAGTATAAAACAAAGTCGCTTTCTCTGTCGCTATGCCCCTTTGTATGCTTAAATCTTTAAAACTACGCAACGGATTTTGATGGGTTTTTTTTCATAGATAGAGTGATTCAAGAGGAAGGTTTATATATAATAACATCTATTAAACTACTCCGCGGGCAAAAGCTAGTAAAGTATAAATAAATGAAAAGTAATACGCAGTTTTATTCAGTCTATATAAAAAGGAAGGAAGAGAAGTTTCGCAATTCTTTTAATTAGAAGTCGGTACCTTGAAGTTTGTTTTTCCCGTATCCCTTCAAGGTCTATATTTTATTAAAAGGCCATTTCACATTACTTAAAACCGTCATTTTTAAAGATATTTGGGTTTATGTGTCTAATGAGACGCTCTGTTGTTAATCTCTGCGGTTATCCTTATTGCTAGGTAGTTAAAAACAATATTCGAATGAACAACAGTACTATCTTCTTATTCTAGCCCATCGGAAATAATCTTTTAATTTTACAATATATGATTTTTAAATTTACAATATTATCATGGACGTATACATGAAATTACCAAATATCACCCTGCGCAACATTTTTTTTTATTTTGCCTACTTCACTACGCAGTATAAAACGAAGTCACTTTCTCTGTCCCTATGTCCCTATGTGTGCTTAAATCTTTAAATCTACGCGACGGATTTTGATGGGGTTTTTATGTATGTGTAATAGCATCTATTAAACTACTCCGAATTTAATGGGTGCGAAGCCGCGGGCAAAAGCTAGTATAATATAAACACGAAAGTTTGTAAGAATGTATGAATGTTTGTTGCTCTTTCACGCAAAAAATCTCTATTGGGATCGGTATAAAATTTGGTACAGGCTACAGAGGTAGTTATAATCTGGAATAACTCATAGACTACATTTTAGCCGAGTAACGCCGCAGGTTAAAGCTAGTTATTTATACGTTTAACTCCATCATTTAAATACTTAAACATCTCTAATCTTTAACAACATTTCAAATTAATGTAATGCAAGCTTAAAATGTAAAACAAAAAAAGGTGTGTGTGCGATTCACACACGATAGAAGTGAAACTTCAGTAAATCGACAAAAGAACGAAGTATGGAACAAAGAGGAGAGACCGATAATATAAAATAGTATGTATATTTCTGTCTCATTCTTTGCCGGCTTCATTCTACACATTTTTGTATTTGTGTCTCTTACCTGTCGTTTTTCCGTTGCATCAGGTTTGAAATCACAACGATTCTAAAGAAGTTTCACTTCAAAAATTCGAGAATACTGTTACAAACTCTTTGTAAGTTTTTCGAGTTTTCTGTATTTTGAATTGTATTTTGCTTGCGCAGAAAACTCAGTATAATGAAGGGTTGGGTACACCGTATAAGTTCTCTAGGGCTGCCTAACAGAAAACAAATTTAGTATTTATAATCTATCATTGTTATTATGCTCCTTTGTATGGTATAAACTACAACTAACTTAGAAATTATTAGAACCAAATTTAAAAGGAACGTGACGGGAGGTTTCAAATAAAAATAAAAGCTAGTTAACGAAACCTTTGGACTACACGAATAATACAAATGTCAATGTATCAGTTTAAAGGGTTCATTAAAATTTCAAGATGTATAGAAATACATTGGTTCCTTGAAAAGCTTCTTCATTGAAATAATATTGTTATAACAACATTCATTTGCAATTTAATACAATGAAGAGGCAAATCTTCCATTGTCCAAATAAACCATGTTTACTCATACAAAATATAAATTGATATAAATTTGTTTTGTTTTTCTAATACATGGGATATGAGGATGATGATCTTAATTTAAATACTAATTTGTGAAATGAAAAACGATCTTTTATCTTCATGTATTTTGAAACATGCTTTAAAATATATATATATATATTGTTCGAGACCATAATAGAAGTAAGATATGTAAAAAATATTGTGTAATCATTAATAATATTATAAATGCGAATCCTAATCTTTCTGTCTGTCGGTCTGTACCTTCTTGACACTCAAACTACTGAAGAAACTAAGATAGTTTACACATGCGACAGCACAAAGGATAGTTTTTATAATGGAAATTCCAAGGGTACGGCAACCATGTGACTACCTTTGTCTATGCGGGGAAAGCGGACGGAAAGCAATAGGAAATAAATTCAAATTGAGGCTTAGATAAATAATAATAACAACGATAGAGGCGGTTAATGACGTCATTAATATCATGGATGCCCCGTAACGACCATACGTTACGAGTAGACCCGTGACACTAATAGCTATCTATGAATCTGGTTAAAGAAGTATGGGTAGTGATGATAATGCGTTTTCAAGTTATGTGCTTCAGAAGTTTCATTGCTTTTGAATCAATTTCGTATATCAACAATTTGCTTTTAATTATATTATTCGTTAAAAATGTTCGTCGTGTTTTTCCCTGTCCTCGTAATTAAAAAAAAAGTAAGTACTTGAGTATCATAAAAAAGTTTAAAGTGTTGTTTTTGATAGTTAATACAGGCATGGCATGTTTTCTTTCGTTTCGACACAGCTATCATAATACTATAGATTCGAGCAGTGATGTGCTCGTCTGGTCTTGAATATCCGATTTTACGATTGAAGTTTGAGATTCTTCAGCTATTAAATAAAGCATGACCGTTACCCATTCAAAGGTTTCGTGCTATAACACCCTTTAACTAAAAATACTCGTACTTGTAGTATAGCTTTCATTTTATGCACATACACATTATTATCTATTGATCAATTTACCTTATTAATCGCGTCGATGTAAGAACCCTTATCCAACAACAGTTCCACTACGTTGGTGAAGCCAGCCCGGGAGGCCTGTGCGAGGGGCGCGTCCCCCGCCATGTCTGACGTCTGCACTCGGGCTCCGATAGATATGGCGTACTGGGCCACGTCGAACGCGCCGCGAGCGCACGCGCATTGTAGAAGGTCGTTTTGTTTCTGGTGAAAAAAAATCTTCATTATCCATCTATCCATTTTTAATTGCAGAGATACAAGCATTGTATTAGGGTCTTGGCCATAATCTACTACATGGAAAAGTCCGAGCTGGTAGATGTCATGCCTATGAAAGTGGTGAACACTAAAAATATATTTAAAAGGTATGCAGGGAACGAACTACAATGAACTACCGAGTTATGATTTTTACTATCAGAGTCAAATAGATTAACAATTACATACAAGTCATACGAATTCCACTATTTCTTTCCAATTGAGTCATTCAACTTATCATTGAACAGTCAAAAACAAAAAGAGGTACACAGGTACACGTAGAACCTTTGAAGGTGGTCGGACTAAGTAAAAAGTAACACAATGGATAAATATCAAACTGATACATCCAAAATATACATCCTGCTCAATAGCAGTTTTTATTCCACATGCACGAAATATATGCAGTGCCACCTCGTCGCAAAATTGTATGGTATTACCACAGATAGTAAAATACTATACGTATTACATATTCTTTGCAAAGAATAGTTTCAAAGGCATGCAGAATATAATTTGCATTTAGTATGGGACTGCCTTTGATGTCGTACAAAGACTTTTCATAGTTTGCAACGATTCAAGGGAAATACATATAAAACGTTAACTAATACATTATCATTAAAATTGATGCCGTTGAAATTTCATGCCTTTATTGCTCACACCGGCTCCGCACGCCTGATGTTAAGCGCTACCACCGCTAATGAACATTTGGAGAGAAGGTCAATTGCAGACCTTTCGCCTCTACAAATGGATTGCCGACTTTAATTGGGAAGGGATTAGGAAAGGATAGATGATAGGAATAAGGGAAGGACTGGAAAGGGTAAGGAAAAGGATATGGACATCCGGCTCCCCCACTCACCGTACGAAACGCAACAGCATGCAATTATTTTACGCTGGTTTTCTGTGAGGGTGTGGTTCCCCGTTGCGAGCTGGCCCAATTCGTGCCCAAGCGTACTCGACTCCCACAATGTTTGGCATCGTTTTAATTTCTAAAGAGGATTAATCAATAGCTACATTCAGACAGATTATTTTAAATATTTCTATAAACAGCATTTACGTAAAAATTTAAATAGAGAGAAAATGTAGGGAGAATCTGTAGCGTGTAAGACAAATAATTAGGTGCCCTATTTACAAATTAGTAAATAGGTATGAAATAATTATGAAGTGAATTATCTTTAAATCACTCAGTTCAAATTTACGTTAAAATCATAGTATTTTAATATTTGAAAAACAAAACCAATGAGAATTGTTTATTTACTACAAATTAAGCCAGACCTTCATTAAAATGTGAGTCGAATTTAATATCTATAATTCATAATCAATTACCTAAAGATGTTTTTGCTGTCTAAAATTTTGCCTTACTTTAACGTCTGGGAAAAAACGAGACAATAAGTTCTTATATCTTGCAATTGCAAAAAATTTCGTGTATTAACTTTAATCATGACACTTTTTGTTCTAAGAAAGTCGAGTCTTTGTGAGTGAAGCGGGGCTTATAAACGTACGTTAATGTTTTAAAATACTCTATGTTGTATCCTTTATAACCGTTACTAGCTTTTGTCCGCGGCTTCTCACGCAAATTCGGAGTAGTTTAATAGGTGTATTGTACAACTACCTTCCTCTTGAATCACTCTATCTATACTAATATTATAAAGAGGAAAGATTTGAATTTTTGTTTATTTGTTTGTAATGGATAAAAAAACTGCTGGACCGATTTTAAAAAATATTCTACCCTTAGAAAGCTGCAACTTCGCTGACTGACATAGACTATATATGTACCACGGGCAAAGCCGGGGCGAACTGCTAGTCTTTTATGAAACCCCATCAAAATTCGTGCGTAGTATTAAATATATATACGTGGCTGCGACACGTACATATCAAGTGATTATACCTTATTAGTAGCAGCGAGGCAAGCGCCTGCCTGGACCAACATCTTCACAGCATCCAGATGTCCGTGCCACGCCGCCATCAACAAAGGCCGCATACCGAACTGCGAATATTTGATACTTTTATTTTTAGCATTTAAATTTAACTAATAAATATAAACATATGTTGGATATTAGAGAAAGTTTAAACGCGAGAAGGGATTTTGTGTAAGGTATTCAGTAAAGCGAAATATGCGGGTGCGAGAAACGTAAGCGATTTATTATTTTTCGTTGTTTAGCATTTTGGATAAATGTAATTGTTTTTCAATCTTAAAATTAACATTTTTGCTTCGCGACTCTTTTATTAGATACATGATGATTGGTAAAAATTAACAAATTGATTTGCTTTGATTTTTTTAACTTAATGAAACTATGAGTTGCAGTTAAAGCATGGCTCATCGTTTGTAAAGCATTGTTGTTTAATTATGTTTCATTATTATATTCTTATTTCTATACTTAATAATTAAATACGTAGTACAAGCTACATTCCTCATAGGTACTTCACCTAACGATAAAGTATATAGAACGTATTGCCGAGTATAAAGCTGCATATAAATCCTTGATCACACGGTACAGTAGCAACTGATACCTATTTTTGACAGCCTCCTTGGTACAGTGGTTAACGAGCGATCCGAGGGGTCCTAGGTTCGATTGCCGATGGGGACACACGAAGAAAAATGTCGGTCTGGCAGGTCACAGGAAGCTGATCACATAATTGTTCATAAAGAAAATAGATCAGTAAAGCAGATGTATATGATCTGCCCCATACCCCACTAGGGGACACGGGACACCACTTACTTCATACCTATTTGTTATGTGCAACTTAAATAAAGTTGCAAGCCGCACCAGAACATTTATTATTTTTTTTTCAATTCTCTAAATCTAAATTTGAATTTACTATACAAGCTATCCTTTTATCTTTACTATATTTATATACAATATACAATATTTCTAATCTAGTGTAAAATAAACATTAATCGTCTATGTATAAATAAGTAAGACAACAATATATGATGCCTTTGTAACTTGGGAAGTATGCCATATGAAAATATAGAATTCCCGCCACAAAAGGAGTCGGTAACTCTGGGACATGGGATGTTTGATGAATATTTGACAAATCGGTCATACATATTGTGTATTTTTCCGACTCTAGGGGCAATCGAATTAAATTATGCTGGCAACATTATTTCAGGCGCTGACAGCGCCGCGCTTATGGTACTCCTTTTGTGTCTTGTTTACATAAATTATGAAGCATGTAAAATTTCATTTTTACATTATTATTTTATATATTTTTTTCGTATTCGTTTTCCTCATGATGACAAAGCAGCAGAGCTTTCAAACAAATATTAAATTTCATAGGTTTTCAGTCATGTCGCGTAAAGCTCACGTTTTCGTGCGACACCTATACAAGGGTGGGAAAACCCTAATAAATGATATATTGCCAAGTTTTGTTTTCGTGTTAAAAGGTAGTTTCCTTTTCCAGCGAAATATAGTATGTAACGATGATGAATCTAGAAATGTAACGAACTTTGTGTGTATGATTTAGTGTTAGTTTAGTTCTATAGTATAGTATTATGTTATCTGTGGTTTTATGTTGTTTAAGTCCAGGCATTTTAACCAATGGAGAGTGAGTTAATTTAACATATTTCAAATCTCGACTTTGTGTGTAAGCATAAAACGAAACTAATTCTAATTACATAAAAATACATCCAAGGCTTCAGACTATTCAAACTTATTCAAGAACGCGTTCAACAGAATGACTACAATTCCTTACCTTATCCACGGCTTCGATATCACATTTCGCGTCAATGAGCAATTTGATAATCTCGACATTGCCTCTGCTAGCTGCCCAGTGGATCGGCGCTCTGCCGTACTGAAATAAAAGCTTATTAGCATAATATCCTTAGAACGACGACAGTATAAGATTTTAATGGAAATTATCGCTGAATAAAGAATGGTAATACATGCTTTTACTACAATTACTTTTTGTTTAATTTTTTACATAAGAATACATCTACTATTATAGTGTTTTTTTTTTTATTATTATATTACACACTCAAATTTTTACATCAAGCGATTGCCTAAAGCACATGTATTAGATGTATTTAGATACATTTACTCTAAAAGATATTCAATGAAACACACCTTTAATAGATGCCTGAATCGAAAAAAAATATATATACTATAAAATTGTATGTGGTAGTCAGCCACGCTATGCACGAATTGGGCCAGCTCGCACCGGGGACGTACCACACTCTCACAGAAGATCGGCGTGTAATAGCATACTGCTGTGTTTCGTTCGGTGAGTAGGGGAGCCGGAGCCCATATCCTTTTCCTCACCCTTCCCAGTCCTTTCCTTTATTCCTCTCGCTAATCTTCCCTTTTTTAAAGTCGGCAATCCTTTTTGTAGAAGCGTAAGGTATGGACCTTACGTCTCTCTAAATGTTCGTGGGCGGTGGTAGCGCTTACCATCAGGTGTCCCACCAGCTCCATTGCCGACTGTGACATATAAAAAATATAATAAATAAATAAATACTCATACACGACATACGGTAAAAATTCACCCAGAGAAAATACTTCGTTAATCTAAAGGTAGGTACTCCAACAATAACGTAAAACTCCCAGAGAGGTAATTTCACGTCGGCTAATAAAAAATGCACGGCATCTGCCGGCTGGCTTACATTTTAAATGGCAAACCTGCCTGCAGCTGTTCTTTATCCCGGGATATTTTTTGAAGAATTTGTATGCGTATTCGGGGGTTACGAATGTGTCCAATAAAACTTCCACGTTTAGACATGACGCATATTACTTTAGTGTCTTCGGGTAAAATATTTTGCTTTCATACCACATTTTTATTGTAATTCGAAGTTCTATTTAATAATTGTATTTGACGGTTAATTTCATACAATTTTATAGTATACTACGAACCAATTAATTCAAATACATCCAAAAGAATAAAGAATCTTGTAAACGTTATAATTAACGGGGTATTTATATATCTCATCGTATAAAAATAAACCCAAATCCTCTTATTCTTGTAATTTTTTTCTCTCTTGCTTGCCACGCAATATGACAATTATTACCCATTTGCTTAATCTTGCGTGTTTGCTTAATCTATTTTTTATTTAATTAGACACAGAGGTTTTAAATAAATGATATGTTCCAAATGACAGGGTGTTGCCAGACGTTCTTGTCTATTAGTGACCCTTCTGGGTTCTGACAGAAGCTTTATGGATCAATTGACTCATTTATATAACAGCAACTGACCAATGAAGTGTCAACTGACTGATTATTTGTAGAAACTTCTAGCAACTTATATAAAATATTACCTGAAATAATCGTATCTCTGTTTATGTTTTCTTAATTATTTCTTTGTAATCTTCTGTATTTTGTTATCATTTTTGTTAGTTGTTTATCTATGCTTAATCAATTTTGAAATTTGTCCAATTTATTTAAACAAAATTGAAACTTGAATCTAATGTATCACTGCCGCTGAATTTTCTCATTCATCAGTAACCTAGGGTGATATGAGAGCCACGATCTTACATTATTCCTACAGTTGACGTCAGCCGGTCTCTGCAAGGCCTCTCGCACAGCCGCCGGTTCATTCTTGATGACCGCTTCGTGGAGAAGCAGGTCGTTTTGTTGAACCCTAGAACGTCCCTCCATCTGCTGACAATATACAGATAATATTATTATAGTAAAGCAGGTTTAGTGCAGTCTATAAACATATTTGTGGTAAGAAATTTACGAGAACTGATGAAATTTATGTTAATTCATTACTTAAATGATTGCCTATGTTCATGCATCATCATTAGATTAAAAAAAAGAAAAATATACATCTAGTAGTCATACATAACATAACACAATACATCCGAGACATTGCACAATAACCCTTTAGCAATCAATATATTAGGGTTTATATTACCCCTATACTAATAAACCATTTAATATATTTAGGTAAATACTAAATTTAATTAATTTGATATTTATTATCAAAGTAAACTTGAAGTGTACGGGTACTATTATAGTATTATGTTATCTGTGGTATATGTTTACGAAGAAATAATACAAAGTTTAATGATCGTACAACGTACAATACGAACATCCAATTACTTAATATAGCTGCCATACTATGCAGTTTTGTGAAATGCCTATTGAATACATAATTAATTTTATTACCTATTGTCTGCTACATAATTGCATTCGGCGCTAATTAGAAGCCATCAATTATATCACGATATGAAAAATGTATGCTGCAATAGAAAATTCAATCAAAAATTTATCGACATTTAATTGTTATCGAACTGAGATATTATTTAAATCCCTTGCTGAACCGAATCGATGCACTGAGATTTGTTAGTTGTCTGTATATTTTTACCTGTATTTTGTGCATTTTACAAGCTGTCTGTGAAATGCGTAATAATATACGAATACGATTAGGTATTTTTTTATAATCAGTATACAAATGAATTTCAAATAGAGCACTCTCTGATGCTTCGCATCATGAGTCGTGAAATATATTGTTCCGAGTTCAAAATTTACGAATTTAAAGTTCAGGAGATAACAATATTAAAGTTGCAGAAAAATATATTCATATTAATTATCGGGATCAAATTTCAATCAATCAGCTTTTTTATTGTAAATGATTTTTGAAACCATTTACGCTTAAACAATGTGCAGGGTACTCAAGCTTATAAAAATAACTTTATTTCTTCACCGAGAACTGAATTATCGGAGTGGAGCATTATTCAGTATTGAGTAAAAATAATATTCTTGAAAACCAAGTGAACCGGATCACTTTATTCGTTCAAATGTGAAATATTGCCGTTTAAATTGTGAGTTATATTTTCTGAATATGAATGTTATTATTTAGATAAAATTTATAGTTATAAGGTGCTTATGTAATGTAATATTCTGGTCAACACATCCTTTAAAGAGTTTGTTTAAATGGTAAATACTCAAGATAAAATATCTGTTAATATATTTCCTCTGATGCAAGAACAACTTGTGTTGTAATTTTTATAGATAAAAATAATTTAGAAATTAAAGACTTTTAACGGATTTAAACGCGATTTATTCGAACATACGAATCCCCGTGGAGACTGAAGTGGCTCATTAAGTAGGTATTGAAATAAACGCAAATTGCGTGAAGCTTAATTGTTTTACCAATTATCGACCTCACCACTTCAGTTACTCATGAGAAAATGGAGCAAGGTCGATGTCAAGATATTCCCCACATTGTACCGCCGATGTTATAAGCTTTTGTTATTTATAAGTTGTTTCGAAGTTAGCTAGCGATTAAGCTAAGGATTTATGGGGATATTAAAGTTTGTTCCTTGCATTAGATGGAAATGAAAAGGCTATAAAGTTTATATCATTTTTTTGTTCAAATTGAATCACTTCTAATAAGTAAGGAAAATTTAAAGCATAATATAATTTGCTCAGTATAAATATTGTTCATTATTTGGCTTTTAATTGAATTTAAATGAATAGCAGGGAACTCTTCATGCATTTTTATTGATTCAGAAATTTATCGATTGGGTATTTCATTACAAGAAGAGCCGCCAATTACTGTAAAAGATCAAAACAAATTATGCGGTAAAATGGTCCGAGAATTGAGCGGCCCTAGTCCTTGGGCAGGATTTATATACTCGTTAATTTGATTTATTGGCTACATTCGGAACATCTAATGGCTCGAAACTTATTAACTAAATGTTGCATGTATTTTTTTTTTTTTTTTGTCATAGCGGGCAAATGAGCTGGTGGTTCGCCTGATGGTAAACGATCACCACCGCCCATGAACATTCGCAGAAGCTCAGACCTCTGAAAATGCGCTACCCGCTTTTAAGGGAAAAGGGATAAGGAAAGGATTGAAGAATGGAAAAAAGGAATGGACTGGGAAGGGCTAGGTCAAGGAAATAGGCCTCCGGCTCCCCCACTCACCGCACGAAACACAATAGCAAGCTATTATTTCACGCCGGTTTTCTGTGGGGGTGTGGTACTTCCCCGGTGCGAGCTGGCCCAATTCGTGCCGAAGCATGCTCGACTCCCACAATAACTATATGGTATGGTGAATATAAAAATTAAGGGCAATTTGTTGGTGAAAAAAAAAATCTTCATTTAATACATTTACATTATTGATAAAAGTGCATTGTGGTTGCTAGGTCTTCCCTAGGAGTAATAATATTGCAGTGAAAGATTTGCATAATTTTTTTCTTACATAAAAAGGTAATCCGTATCATAATAATATGTTGTAATATCGATTGTAGATTCTGAAAGCTCCCATGAGTGTATATTCTATATGCCACATAGCTATGTCGTTCGTAAGACTTAAGAATGTAAAAAAACATATTTACATAATACAAATTTTTATTGATACGACATTTAAAATTTTGAAAAAGAAATTTTTTTTTTTTACGTGCGGCCACCATCTATATAGTATGTCTTGGATCAATCAGAGGAGACAAATAACAAAGCATTGTCTCGCTCTGGCAAGGCAAACAGACTAGTTCAAGCATTTATTTGTTTAACAAGACTTCTTTTAGAAGCACTTTTGAATCGTTATAACAATTAACATAACAATGGTTTTGCCATTTACCACTGGTTCGGAAAACATTCTACAGAGAAGAGCCGGCAAAAAACTCTGTAGTTACTTTTTACAAAAAAATATATAAAAAAGAATATAAAAAAATAAATAATAAAAAATTTTGTGTTAGTTATAATGTGGTTCTTAAGCAACATTCCATGGATTTTCATCTTCCAAATATTCACTAAGGCTTTAATTATAATTAATTATGGTAGATTCTCTGAACCTATAAATAAACTTTTAGATTTTTTTATTTTTATGTTATTACTATATTCAGCGTAAAGACACCGTTTTTTGTGTTTGATTATATGTATAGAAGTAGTTTTCGACTTTAGGTAAAAAAATAACGCATAATATATCGTTATTTTAAAACTAAAAATATCCGATGTTGTAGTTTATGAATACAGTCAATGTTTTGCAGTGCTCTTGTTTGTATAAAGGTCGTTTGCAAAATGTGCTTGTAAAATAATACTAAAGCTTTCAGATTCGAGCGTATTACAAAACAATTTTCAGCAAAAAAAACACTATGGAATAGCTATCTATGCCACTCATAATTTTTTCACAATCATCCGCTAGGTTTTTATGAATTATTTGATTGATTTTCTTTTAAATAAATTAATCGAGTAATTAAAAAAAAATTAACCTTTTTTCAAGGATTAGTGCTTTCGCTTTAATATGATAATTTACTACTATTAGTTACTCTGTGGCTAATTTTATGAGTAGGTATCCCTACGTAATTGGTTTAGTTCTCCATCGAACTTAAAAGGGTTCGTGACAGTGAATAAGTTTTAAGATAAGGTCAGAGGAGCTTACTCTCTAAGCCGGTACTAGGAAATATACAGATATAAAATTAAGCTTTTCCTCGAAGCTTCTACTTGCTGTCTGACTTTACTTTCCAGGAATGCTAACACTCCTCACAGATGACTGCTTCGAAGTAGAAAGTTGAACGAAATATATACATATATATATTCTGTATAATACGGTTTTTAATGATACCATTTGATTACATTATAATAGAGGGAGAGCACAATGGATACTTTTGAAACTTCTATATCTAATCCGTTTCTACTATCATAATTGTTTTAATGGAAACTTCTGTATCTAATATCTCTATAGATTCTAAATAGAGGGTATAATTTTATTTGTAAAATTTGATGTGCGTGTGTGTAATATTTTCAACTGTCCTCTGTTGATTTCTATACAAATAAGTTATATATAAATGAGCTATAACTTTAAATTTAATCCATTTTCGGAGGCGTATAGCCTCTGTAAATGTTCATATTGGCTGGTCGTGCTTATCATCAGGCGACCTATCAACCGACTATATCTAAAAAAGGATTTAATAGGAATGAAAATGAAACAAATGAATAAAACAGTCACCAACCCTCGTTGGTTTAAGATTTCTATCAAGAGAAAACCGAAACTTATTTGCATCGCAGCATTGTAGATGTTAACCGAAATATTATTTTCACGATACATATAGTTATACAAGCTGCACCCGGCAAACGCTGTTCTGCCTTACTCTTATCATTTAGGCGTACGAAAAATAGATGTTGGCCGATTCTCATAGATACCGGATAAGCACAAAAAATTTCATCAAAATCGGTCAAGCCCTTTCGGAGGAGTATGGCAACGAAAACTGTGACACGAGAATTTTATATATTAGAAGAAGAAGATATAGTTTTCGCATAACAATACATGACTTTATTTCAGTTCCGCGTATCTAAACTACTATTCGCAATATTTTCGCAAAAAATATTTCTTTATTCTGATACGCAGCGCTTTAGTTTATTTACATATTACTAGCCGATCATTCCGGCGTTGCCTGGGTCGAATCCGAGATAAAAAACAAAATAAAATATATCCATTGACGCTCAAAAATACCGTAGCTGCCTGGTTTAAGAAATTTTTTTAATTGGTTCAGTAGATCCAGAGATACCTCCTACAACGTCACAAACTTAAAAAATTTACAAACCTTACAGTGCTAATAAATTCACTATATAAACTATATAAGTGCTAATAAATTCACAAACTACACAATATTAGATTGTAGATATTTATAATTAAGTTGGGCTGGGCTTGGTGATCTAACGTCATAAAATTAACTAAATATATAAAATATAATATAGAACTTATACACAAATGTTTCATTGTTTCAAAAATAGACAAAAAAATAAAAAGAAACATGCTTTTCTAGAAAATTCTCTATAAAATGTCAAATATAATCCGACTTTTTCTACTATTTTAGTGTGCTTTATTGAATTCAAATAAAAAGCAAAATATTATCGACGTGAAGCAAGTGAAAATTTCTATACCTTCGTTTTGGTTTTATAGATGCTGCGAACAAAGTGTACTATTTAGCTCATATATTAAACACACTAATAGATTTCATTAATATATATTTTCTTACATGACATAGAAAATAACCTCAATTATTCCCAAGTAACGAAAAATATCACTCAAAGCTACGCCCGTGGCTAATATTTAAAAATAATACTTCGGTCCTCAGAAATAACAAGGTGGAATACAGGGTCGAGGTTTCGCAAATTAGTCGTCCTTTATTCTTCAAGAATCTCGTTCGGTACGATGAACATGTTGTTAGGTTCTCTTTCAAAACAAATACTATACAGTGCTTACAACCCGCTATGATTTCTATATTGAGGAAAACGCTCGGAATACAAAAGGTTATAAATAAAAAAAAGCTACATAATATTGTGGGATCAATATAACTTACGTTTGCTTTGTTGGACATGATACATTAATTTTAAATTGTATTCAATGGAAAATAATTGAAATCCGTCCAAAACAATGGAAATCGTAATGGATTCTAAACGATTTTTTATTTTTTCATTACATCCATTACGATTTCCATTAATAACATGTCGTGTTTATAAGATCGTGTGCTCTTGTGGGACATTAATTTTAAACCTATAACAATGATAAATCTTTTTCGATAGAACCGAACAGAGCCAGGTTTGGTGCGAAGCGTATAACAAATACCTATATCTATTATTTAGAGTTTACACCCACAACTGTATAACAATAAAAAAAATCTTACCGTATGTTAAATGATTTACATGCTTTGATAATCAAAGCTGAATACGCTGTCAATTAAGAAAATTTCAATATGTTTTATTACAAAATTGAGTGTACACAAGCACGATTAACAAATTGAATGGAAATGAATAAACAAAAAAGGAAATAAATGCATAATTCATTGCTAAATGTTTACATTTATATCTCTTCTATTTATTTTTATGGCAAACAGTATTTCATGATTTTCAACAAAACGTTTGCATAATAATTATTACAGTGATAGTGTAACAATGCGATATATAATTCAAAACAACCGCAAACAATAGCTCGGGCTTCATGCCTTGCGACAGTGACAGGTAATTACTACAAAGCTATGGTTGGCAAATCTTCCGTAATCGATTTAGTTGCTTTAGTTAAATCTATTATTAAATGAGATTTTTGAAAAATTTTAAACGGAAATTCTTTTAATTCAATCGTAATAAATGCTTAAACATAAAAATAAAATGTGTCTCTTAATGAGTTGCTAATTATATTTATATTGATCTTTCACCGAATATAACTGCTCTTTAACTAACAATTGACTTAAAATTCAAAGACTAGAATATTTTATACTCAAAGTCATATACAATGTCCGGTGGAATAGTTTTCTCTAGAATCAAAGTTCGGCTTTAGAATTACTCTAAAACTTGATGCATATTCACCATTGTTTGTAAGTTCCCAACCTCCGCGTAAAGTGAACCGCTAAGCAAGAACTGACGACCAAGTTGAAATGTTCATGTATTCCAATATGTAATGTATTGAATCACCTATTAACCAAAATCAGAATTATAATTGTCACAGATCTAAATGTCTTAAGGAGTCATCAAGTCACATTATAAAATAAGAACCACATTTCATTGGTATGTACCATATTCACTCAGTAAGTAATTGATTAAACAATTACTAAGTCAAAACTAAGTTTAATAAGATAATTTGAAAAAGTTTATGCTTTCCGATCTCAAAAATAATTACCGCAAAATTATAATTCAAGTTCCAATTTTATGTGTTTCTTGTTTCGTTCATACTTAATTATCGTATTTAACGATTGTGTAACGCAAAATGAATACAGGACATTGAATCGTTTGTTGTAATGACATGAAAGATGCCAACACTGCGGTCGTATTCAGTTTAGTATTTTATTTTTTTATTATTTTATACATATGCAGCACTGATAGCCCTAGGCAGTAATTATAAACACACAATAATAACGAAACATTAGTATTGTACGAAGCACCTCTGATTGAGTGTCAAGTGAAGACAATTCAATTTGCAGTTTGTTGTATCTTTTATTTATTTTATTAGGTATCATTGCACATACCAATGCACGACAATGTTGGTATTGACGTGGTTGAAACGCTTCATGAGAAATTAATATCTAATAATTTTCTTTTAGAAATTAAAAACTTTTCAACGGATTTTAAACGCGATTTATTCATTATATTATTAACCCGACGTAAAGTGTTCGAAACGTCGGGTTAATAATATAATGAATAAATCGCGTTTAAAATCCGTTGAAAAGTTTTTAATTTCTAAATGTATAATACTCGCGTGAAACCAAACACAAGAAAATAATAATTTTCTTGTTTACTTTTTTTATATAAGACATAAATATCAACAAAGTTTGGGGAAACAATTGTTTCGGAACAAATAACAAGTAGCTTATTTTTTTATGTAAATGGGTTTTCATGGCATGTTGTGCAAACAAAGGGGACAAAGGGATCACGTTTCGCAGTTCTACGTACCAGGAGAGCAGAGTACAATAGATGGTACATTAACGTATTTACCCTCGGGTCGGGTTATCGGCTAGGGTTGAGCCTTGGCCTCCTTTGACATTTATGCTACCCGTGTTTACTTTCAAAACCGCGAAAGGACGTTTTGACAGACAGCTTCAAGCTTTTTTTAATTCTCATATTTATACTATTTCTTAACATTATCAATGGAATATATTGTATTAATCACAAAGTATAGTGATTTTAGATTATAGATTAAGTACTTATTCTGTATTAAAATAGCTTTAAGTTTATTTTAGCTACCTTTAAAACGGTTTCTGTCTTAACAATCAAGAACAAGAATTGAACTTTCAAGGTCACGTCTGTTAAACAGTTCTTTATACCCAGTAATTTAGTCATAAGGTTTTCATAATTTCACGATGAACCTTCATTTATAGTTTTTGTAACACTGGTTTATTTTGAATAAATTTAATTACATCGATTAATAAATGGGTATTCTGTGCAATGTATCAAATGACAACAATTTTGTATCAAACACAAAGAGAATTAATCATAATAAATCAAATATCGAATAAAAAAACTTTAAAGAAAACAAAAGAAAGTCGTTTAATAATTTTAGGTTATATATATATATATATATATATATATATATATATATATATATATATATATATAGCACGTCAATAAATAGATTCAAAATTTGTTTATGACATATAAAAACAGTTACCCTAGTCACCCTATGCTTTCTTACAAAGTTATTACGTAATATACTGAGATACATTTACAGAACATTAAGTTTGAATAGGCATTATACTCCAAGTTTTCTAATCTAGATAAGTAGGAGCCATTTTATAACAATACGAAGAATATTTTTCCAAAAAGTATCTTAATATCGCCTTTGAATTGTGAACTAAGTGTTCAAGTCTTTTAAATTGATAATAAATTAATCTACATTAATATTATAAAGATTGTGATGTTGTAGAGGGTAATCTCTGTATCTATTAAACGATCAAAATTTTTCTTTTAACAATATAAAGCCACTTCTCTAGTCATAGACTATGCTTGGTTTTATCTCGAATCAATCAGTGCGGGCAGAGCGGCTAGTGTTCTATAAATGCAGATGAAATAAATCCGATGTGAATTTTTTTAGCAGGCAACACTAGCACGCATATAGCACTCTATTGTCTATGTCATTCATTCGAAAAATAATTAAAATGCAGTAATTTAGTGGTATTTGCAAAGATACTATAACGTGATTGCAAACGAAGCGATTTATTGAAATAGATGAGCGATGAATAAAAACTGCTTCGTTGGCGTTGAGTACCCATTTTTATAGTTTGCTGGAGGGATCTGAATTGTGTACATATAACGAAGACATTAAATATTTAATTTTGTGTGCATATCGGGTAGGTCTGAGAATCGGCCAACATCTATTTTTCATACCCCTAAATGATAAGACAATGACATAACAGCGTCAGATAGTATTTTATAATACACAATAACATCATAATATAATAATATACTTATTACTTAATATTAATTTAAGTGTAAAGTTAATGTTATCTAGATGATATCTAGATACGCATGTCCTTTTAGATACAGCATCGACTATCTTACCTAGATAAAAAAGCATTTCAATAAACAAACAATTGAGTAATGTAAATATGAAAAAAACTTTTGCCCTTTATATCTTCTCCAATTTGAATGGAATTTTTAATTCGAATGCGAGGATTTGAGAAGCATTTCATGGAATCAAACAGACTGTACCAGACTGTATTAGTCTGTACAAAAGCCGAGCTTATTGTATAATAAGCTCGGCTTTTGTACTGAATTCATACACGTGTTACAAATGCTTACGCAGAAATTGAATAGTTCATTTAATTTCGCATAAAGTATCTGTTTTAATTGATTTTGGTTCCTGGTATCGAATTGAACTACTTATTTATTGGTTTTTGGTTTTTAGATTGATTATTATATTATTTATAATATTTATATTGTAATTATTGTACAACGTCACGATGTTCTTAGATCTTATTTTGCAGCCAAATTTCTAAGGGTCTTAAGGAATCTCTATAATTTTATGAATATTATAATATTTTAGTCAAAACATGCAGATTTTTTTTTTATGTCACAGTCGGCAATGGAGCTGGTGAGACGCCTGATGGTATGCGCTACCACCGCCCATGAACATTTGGAGAGGTGTAAGATCCATTGCAGACCTTACGCCTCTACAAATGGATTGCCGACTTAAAATTGGGAAGGGATTAAGAAAGGATTGGCGAAAGGAATAAAGGAAAGGACTGGAAAGGGGATGGAATAGGATATGGGCCTCCGGCTCCCCCACTAACCGAACGAAACACAGCAGAATGCTGTTTCACGTCGGTCTTCTATGGGGGTGTGGTACTTCCCCGGTGCAAGCTGGTCCAATTCGTGCCGAAGCGTGCTCGACTACCACATACAAAAAATGATGATAATGCTTATTGCTATTAAAATCTATATATACACTATTAAGTATGCTCATCTGATAATTTAATATTATCTAGCAATATAGATTTTTATTTAAAAATCGAATCGTTGAAATGAAAATCGCAACATTTAAGAATAAAAAAAAAGTATATTAAGATAACCCTCTTTGCAGACATCTCAAGTTAAAGATTTAATAAAAGTGTTATCAACCCGACTACGACGCCAAATAAAAGGATATATGCCATAAAAATGTCGTAAATATGCTCCGTAAACGAGGTGTCGGAGTAATAAAGCAAGGAAAAGAAAGATTTAAGTGCATCTAGTCATCAAATTTTACAATGTAAGATTTTTACATGGTTAATTAAGATATAAGAAATTTTTTATTTTTTAAGCCTCGACAGTCTAGTCCAATTTATAAAAGGCAAAGGTCTGACAGATCTCTCAATGAACAGCCCAAACAACTGGATCGATCGGGCTGAATTTGGCATGCAGATAGCATCTATGATGCAAAAAAATGAAAAATTCTGACTTCAGGGGAATAAAATAGGGGATGAAAGTTTGTATCATGAAAATGTATTTTATCCACACGGCCGCGATAAGACCGCCTTTTGTACCATTTGCGTCTTTTTTATGTGTGTACAAAAAATAATTTATAAATATTTTTTTTTATCCCTACTAATATTATAAATGCGAAAGTAACTCTGTCTGTCTGTCTGTCTGTTACGCTTTCACGCCTAAACCACTGAACCGATTTTGACAAAATTTGATATGAAGATAGAACTGAACTTGGGAAAGGACATAGGATACTTTTTATCGCGAAAAAAGGGTAGAAAGGGTTGAAAGAGGGGATGAAAGTTTGTATGAAAGTTCGTTATTGTCAAACCGATTTTGATGAAACTTGGTATGAAGATGGAGCTAAACGTGGGAAAGAACAAACCATAGTTTTTAATACGAAGAAAATACTTACCTTACCATGTCGCGCGATATAAGCGAATTCTACGCGGGCGAAGCCGCGGGCGAAAAGCTAGTAATAGATAAAGCAGACATTTGACCACAGGTCTACTGATGGAAAGTAGAAGTGATCTAGGTGGTGACATGTCTGCTTGAGAGAAACCTATTCACTCTCGCCTTGAAAACATCCAGATTATAACTGTTCGGAAAAACGGCCGCCGGCAGAGAATTCCAATTTTGAGCAGTTCGGATAAGGAATGAGGTGGTAAAGCGTTTAGTGCGCGAAGTTGGAATATCCACTGTATAAGGATGAGATTTGTCAGTGCGTCACTGGTACGGAGGTAAAAGGGTGAGGAAGGGATAAATAAAATATTGCTCAGTAAAGAAGAATAAAAAATAATCAAATAAAGTAAAATAATAGCCGGATCCCTGCGTAAGTAATTTCACGACAGCTGCCGTTCTCCATAATGTCGATCCTGTCTTTTAACCCCTGTCATGTTTTGTTGACATCTGAGTTTATATCCTTCTCACAAGCAGCCAGTATGCAAAACTTAGTTTATTGTTTTCCCAACAGTCTAAGTATCTATATTAACTCATCCAATACGTTCATTATTCAACTGTAGAAACGTAAATACTTAACTAATAGACAGAAAAATTTACACCTGATAAGAGTAATTTACAAATTTATAGCTTTTGGGCCTATAGAATCATGATGAAATAGTATATTTTTAATAAAGAAATATTGTAATAATGAATAAAAACACCGAAAAACCCAAAAACACCCAATACTGAATACAAAATAAGTTTATTATTCCGTACTGCGTACATACGCTAGCAGCCAACGGCGCGAATCCAATCTCTTGTATAAACAGACCGAATTGTGCTCAAACAGCGAGGATTTGCTTATTTTTGTTGAAAAATATTCAATATTTGATAATTGGAATATAAGACCTTTTTAAATGATGCGTACCTATTGATATTTAGTATACTCGTACAATAACACAAACCTAGTAGACTTTTGATATCTTTATAATCATTCATAGTTGTTTGGACGAAAATTTCATTCAACTCTAGCGGTGAACATCTTCAAATTCTTGTGATTGTTTATTATATTATGACAATTGTAATGCTGACGCCAAACAAACCCTTAAGTATCGAGTGATGTAACTCATGTACCAGGTTATCACATAAGTCATAAGCTACAGAAATAACTGCTTTTGTCTGTTTTTTTTATGTCATAGCGGGGAACTGACCTGGTGGTTCGCCTGATAGTAAACGATCACCACCGCCCATGAACATTCGCAGAGGCACGCTGTTTGTTTGTGCGTGGGTGAAATCGCACGTCACAGCTAGTATATTATAAGGATTCAAATAAATATTGAATGTAACACTATGTCACTGATATACTCTAAAACATTGAATCAAAGCAATCAAATAACTATGATATACATACTTTTTTAATTATTTATTATTATATTTAGTTTTAATTATTATAAATAAATAAATACTATCGTTTCATTAAATTGCAACCGCCTTTCTATACATTTATAAATAAGACAGATACTGTGACGTTTTTTGTATTTAATTTTTCATAGAAATTTCTGAACGATCCACGGTTGAATGTATATATCTCTCGCTCTTTATATCTCTAACTCTTTATATATCTTCTAGTTCTATTTTATAGCAGGAGATCAATCAATTGATACACGTACAATATTTCGATCTAGCTTTAGCTTTATGGGATTTAAAGTGAAGTGCCGTGTTCATAGCGGTAAATCAACGATGCACTTTTGTGGAAACTGCCTGGCCTTCACTTATCAGTTGGGTTGTTATACAAATAAGATTTTAAGGGAACCATAAAAACTAATAATCCATAAATTAATAATCCATCTATATTCACAAATTCATAATCCATTTAAACGCAACGGTGTGGTGTTTTACGTTTTCTCTCAGTGTCAATGGATGCAACTGTTTAAAAGCAAAACTTAATAAAACCAAGTGAGTTGATGTGTTTAATTTTCATTCTTTGATACATACGATACGTACTTATATCATCGAATAACTAGGTTACTTTTTGTCTATACAAAAATGGAAGGAAGATAGGAATGAGATATATCACCGCGGCTAAAAGTAGGTAAACCTTTATTACATTGCAGCGAACTATCTTCAGCCAAAAAAATCATGCAACGTGGAAGAAGGACAAACAAACAAACACACTTTCGATTTAAAATATTGGTCAGAATCATGTACTTCATAAATAAATACCTATGAACATAAACAAACTCAATGTATTTCAAGGGCTTAACTGCATTTTGATATAACAGCGTAGTTAACATTTTAATTAAGTATCCGACAAGCATTAAATGCACTCTATTGTAGCTGTATCAATTGTTAACACAGCAAACTCTACTGCGATTTTATTTAGAATTGTATTCAGACATTTTCATTGAACGAACGAACTTTTTATTTATAAAATGATAGGTGTTAAAATCATAACAATATAGTACTCACCGTGAATTCCTTACACTGAGGGAGAAGGTTGAACTTTATCAACTTTCAATATTCGTAGCCGATAGAGCGCTCAGACTAGCGACCGCGCTACGGTGTAGACCGCGGCAAATTGAGGCGTAGCGACCTGTAGCTGCGGGATTCTGTGAACACATGCGCTGATAATATATTCAAAAGAAACGGTTCGGCACGAGACTTTTAATAAATGTTCTTTTTATAGGTTAAGGTCAACTCATTTGAGGGCTTTAAATTTAAAGGAGGTATCGTGCTCATTATTGTGAACCCTTCAGTAAAATTACAAATTTATTAATGAAATGAAAAATACCATCATATTTCTATATATAGGTGTATAATTTAGATTATTATGAACGTAAATAAAAAAAGGACCTTCTGATAGATTTTAGGGACAAGAAAACTGCATGAATAGAAAATCTAAGTCTCAATTTGGAATCGAACCATTTGAAAAATAAATGTACCTTTCTATATATCGCTCGTGTAAAAAAAATACAGAAATTATATAATGAAATATAAGATCTGTATTTTTTTATAATAAGAAAAAGCAATCCACAGCAAAGGCAAGGCTAGTAAAGTTAAAAAAATTACATCATTCTGAAATAGAAGAATCGATAACTAAACTCTCCAAGTGCAATAATAAAATAATATTCATTTATTTTTTAAGAGAGATTATATTATTAGAAAAATGGTCTTTATAAATGCATTCGCTACATTGATCTATTTTGCAAACAAATATTAAAATATTATGTGAAATAATACACGTGTTAAAAATACATTCGGTAAAACAAAATTCCAGAAATTTTCAATGTTCAGGTGCTCCTAATATGATCTATTTATATCACGGCGTAACCCTCAACCTTTACCTTACCATTAAGCTATTTTAGAAAAACACTCTGCAAATATTTTCCTGCTTTTTGTCTGTTAATTCCACGCGCAAAAACGAAACAGAAGCACTAACATATTAATTTAACAGAAATGTCGCATTAAAATCTTTTGTTTGTTTCATTCATCATATCCCCGAGCTAGGCTACCGTCCCACAAAACTAGCGCCTTCAACCTTCGTCAACTCAAACAAAACCGTTATTCAAGAGATGTTATTTTACTCGCACATAAATTTCTAACCTTCTACGGTTAATATCATGTTTATATAGTAATATAATTATGAAGCACAAGCCCGTGTAATGGTTCGCCTGCAGGCAATGAGCGAACATCAATTATAAGTAATTTTATTTATTTTTGAATTCAGATTCTTGAGCGCGCACTTTGATCATAAATTCATTAAAGAATATCTTCATAATTTATTGGGACTTAGCGCTTCTGTAACGTAATAATGTTATCATCAATAATTATATCAAATGCCAAAATATCTACGAGTATATCATTAATTTATCATCAAAATATTTGAAGACTAGAAAAATTCGAGGCAATATTCGTAAAAGACGCTGGTTGTCTGCCGATTTTTCCATTCTATATGAGTTTTTTATTTTAAAAATATTCTAATGTCGTAAATTAAATTAAAAACGTCAATTACTACAATTTCTTTTAATAATCAATTAAATGCTACGTATTTTTTGTGACGTACTGTAATTTCCACAGTGGTGCTTTTATAAGCACATTTTTTATAAATGAATTAATAAAAAGGGATACTCATTTAATATTTAACAATAATTAAAATTTACAATAATAAAAAAATACTCAGAGCAATCAATGTATCACAAACGTTTTATTATAAAAAACATACAAAATATCACATTTATACATTGTTCCAAAAATATTTTTTATCGACATTATAGGACTTAGACTAGATGAAACCTCAGTATC
The DNA here is from genome assembly GCF_012273895.1 of Zerene cesonia. Classification (NCBI taxonomy): domain Eukaryota; kingdom Metazoa; phylum Arthropoda; class Insecta; order Lepidoptera; family Pieridae; genus Zerene; species Zerene cesonia. The sequence goes on along the minus strand of NC_052105.1, from coordinate 1,329,456 downwards.
CAGAATCTAGTTCAACACTAGAAAATTAGAAAAGAACATTCAATTTGTCTTTGGTCAATTGTTTCGTATTAAAATAAGGTCTTACTACTTTAATAAATATCATTTGATCGTATCAAATTGAATGCAAGTAATTATAAATGAGAAAAACTAGATTTTAAGATGATTAATTTTCATTCATACATACTTGGTAGCTTTATATATTTTTGTTATAACCATTGACATACAACAAACAAATAGTTCCACAATCGCCAAGTAAAAGGTTGTCATAATATATCCGAGCGGCGATATACAATACCTTAATTGAAATTAACACCTTATTTCGAGGTAGGCATGTTTCATAGTCAATTGTATCGCTCATTAGAAAACTCTGCCTAACACACGTGGAGGCAGAGTTTTAGTTCGGCGAGAGCATAGATGCTAATTGTACGTCACTGGGTTTGGAGCATAAATTTTGACATGATGAATTTTGCAATTCAATTTATTAAAAGCAGCTTGCAAGGTTTGATTAAATAAAAATCATTTCACAATGGATATAAAACGGTTATCGACACATCACATAGAAGTACTTAATATATTTATATGTACACATAATTAAACACAACCACGTTTGAATTAACTAAAAGCTTACTTTAAACTTGAGCATTTGTAAGCACCCTTAATTCTATAGCTAATTTCTAAATCATTTATCAAATAAATACATTTGATTAGATTAAAAATTTCTTTTTATAGGGTAGGATCATAAAAAACACTTGAATAATATCATATAATCAGTTCCTCAATTTGTCAACATCATGATTCTCTCCTTTAGATACCGATAAATAATTAAATTTAATACTTAAAAACAGTCTTTAACATAACAAACATAACTCAATAATTAACGAATCTTCTCCGTATTCAGGGCGTTAACTGGGTTTAGCTTCTACCGTCAAGTTTATTTACAATTTTATATATGTAACAGCAGTGTAAATTATCATTAATCTAAGGAATGTATGGTATATTTTGCCTAAAAACCTACATGTACCCCTTAAGGCATTTGACCGCTATTCTACTATCACGTATTAAAATATTACTAAGACTAGATAGTAGATATTAACAAAAATATAAAAAAATATTTAGGACATTGTATTAGTCTGTCTGCACCAAAGTTTATTTATTTCTTATCTATCTGGATATATTTATATCTATAAAACCATTACTGCAAAATATTGAAAACACACCAAGAAAAAATGAATTTACCGCGATGTATTTATACCACTATTCCTTAATTATATATCCCAGTTGCTTCATTTCCCTATCGAACTGCTCATCTCGGTATTTCTTAATCTTCTTCAGCCATTTCGTACCCGTTACGTAGTTCCTACAGGTGCCTCCGTACTGGGGAGGGAGGCACTCTGGGTCGATATGTTTGTGGAGGGATTTCAAGTCAGAGCCGTGGAAATGGATCCTGTCCCATGCGTGCCGGGGGATGAACTTCTTGAACACGTAGAAGAAAGTGTTGAGGAGCCAGTTGTAGTTGATGATATGGCAAGAGTTCATGCGGGCAGGTATTGCACTCTGAAAAGTGTGTGATAAACTATAAACGTATGCTTTTTTATTATTCGTAAACTAGCTGTGCTTTGTAATAAGTTTTTATGGTACAAACTCTTATCGCCTATTTTATCCCATAGGGGTTAGAATTAATCAAAGTCCTTTCTTAGGTTTTTTCAAAAAGGATTAGATCCTTTCAATATTTGGTGGCCAAGTATGTAGCTTTATTGACGATTGGTTAGAATAAAAATTCAAACCCGATCCAAAATGTACAGATTATTACTGACGGTTATTTACACATCGCATACATTCGAAAACATCATCTATTATCCTTAGTTATCGGATCGCAGTTCGACATTGCAACCATGGTTAAAAGACAGCGTAAAACCATCAAAATGACAAGCAATCGTCTTGTTCCATGTTCATGTCGTCATAATCAAAAGTCAAAATTGTATATTTACCCCCATGATGGCTACAATTTGGTAGGCAAGGGTGGGCGTCAGGGCTGACACCTGCCGCAAGCTGAGGCCCTGCAGGTCCACGATGACGGTACCACCAAGAACCTGCATCTTCGGCTGCCGGATGCCAATTTCTGCAAATACCAGCCCAGTTCTAACTAAGTCTTCCACTGGATATTCTGAAGGATCCCACATACCTGGAAGTAAACGATTAAAATTTATTCAATTGGTTTGCCTATTTTACACTAAGCTTTTAAATACTAGAATAAGTTTTTATTTTATAAACGATTTGCATTAATACTTGAGAAAACCTTATCCGTATTGAATATAGGTTGTTCTAGTGCTAGTAACTGGAACTTATCTAGAACTGTATAATTATATGAAATAACTAGCCTTCCGCCCGCAACTTATAAGCATAATCCAACTACATTCCCATGAGAATTAGATGTTTCACCACGATAAAATGTAGCCTACATCTTTCTAAATAGCTTCCTCAAAGCTTCCTCATAGTAGTTCGAAACACAAAAATGATATCATAAAATAGACTGTTAACTTAAAATGAAAATGAGTTTAGTTAGTACTAGTTGTTAACTAACGCCTTTGTTACAATTAGGTTTAACCAGGGAAAAAGCGTTAAAAATTTAATAAATTGACTAACGTTTGGTTTATCTCCACACCGGTTTATGTTTGAGTGGGAAAAGCCTTAAAGTCGATTATAGCACTCGCCTGCTGCTAACCTATTTTATATTAAAATTTATATAGTCATGAAGACGATTATAATATATATTATATATATTATATGATATATATTATAACTCAATAAAGATAATTATGATAACAACCGAAAAAAAGTGACTCAATAAATGTATTTTTTTAAATATAGCATATTTTTTTATTAATCCGTTTTCCCTAGTTAGAACAAATCATGACATAAGCATTCAGTTACAACTAGTTTTAACTAGGCAAACGCGTTGTAACGAAAAACGCGTTTTAACGGTTACATATATATTTATTCTATACTATACTCTCGTCTCGCCAGGATTTCTAGATTCCGGTTTTATCCCAAGGGACCATTTAATCGGGATAAAAAATAGCCTATCACCCAAGTCAGCGTATACCAAATTTCATCAAATTCGGATGGACAAACAACCACACATACAAACTTTCACATGTATAATATTAGTGTGATATTTCTTAAAGGTTTTATCTCAATGCATGGAAACTAGGCCAACTATAACTAGCGGATAACGTAAAGCGTACTCAACATATAATTTAAAAGTGCAGTTTTATGCAATGTCCTTAAGAGCGCATATTATTTTTTTGCAATTTTGCTCCTGATAGAAAGCCATTGGCCTTCCGAAAATAACTGTTATTTTGTAATCATTCACAAAAACGTTTTATTTATTTATTAATCAATCTTATAGGTTTAGTGTACATTTCTTTAAATTTAATGTATTAGCGGATTCTTTGATTTTTTTATGTTGCTATGTTTACGTAGGCACACTTTCTAGTAACTTGCTTTCCATTCTTTCATTGCTTCTATATATTCAAATAATTATTATTAAACACAAATAGAGCATCATTTAAAATATTTAACATCACATCTTATAATAAAATTGATTATATTTAAAATTATGGGAATTAGTAGATGGTGAAGAAAATGGACAATTACACTTGTATGCAATTTAATTTGTCAAATTAGGGTCTTATCAATTAACACTAGCTGTGACCCGCGGTTGAAACCGCGTAAGCGTGCTGCGTAACCGTATCCCGTAGGAATATCGGTATAAAAAGTGTCTATGTGTTATTTCAGTTGTCCAGCTATCTACGAAGCAAAATAGTATTTTTATTTACCAATAGATGTCAGGAAAAAAAACAACGAATAAAACACGAATATGACATTATTTCAGTTGTCCAGCTATCTACGAAGCAAAATAGTATTATTATTCACCAATAGATGTCAGGAAAAAAAAAACACGAATAAAACACGAACATGACATTTTCTAAAAAAAAATTCCTAGCTAGATCGATTTATCGCCCCCGAAACCCCCTGTATACTAAATTTCATGAAAAACGTTGGAGCCGATTCCGAGATTCCAATTATATATATATATATAACGAGCAATTCTTGTATATATATATATATATATATATATATACAAGAATTGCTCGTTTAAAGGTATAAGATTTTAACCCGTCAATAAGTCAATGCCATATAATCTTAAACAATAGCGCATATATATTAGTTTTCATTGATGTCGCAAATATGTTGTCGACATATTAAAATTTTTTAAACGAATCAACCTGCACAACACTTTATCGGTTTTTAATTATTCTGTTAACAACTACAACTCCGTTGTGTGCAATTAAGAGCATATCAATTGCTAACGCTTAACTATTTGTCAACTATGAAATTTATGAATGGACGTAAAAACATTCACACGTAGTAATTGTTCACAATCTGTTTCTAAAAGGCATCACCAATGATATCTATACTAAAATTAAAAAGCTGAAGAGTTTGTTTGTTGGTTGGATTGTTTGAACGTACTAATCTCAGGAACTACTGGACCGATTTGAAAAATTCTTTCAGTGTTGGATAGCCCATTTATTGAGGAAGGCTAAATATGTACCACGGGCGAAGCCGGGGCGGACCGCTAGTATATGATAAATTTTCTCTTCAATCCCATATACCACACATCCTATAAGATTTGAGATTATATGTATTTCGAACAGTCAACTGTAACAAGATCTAAAAGCGTACCAAATTTCAGCATCGATAGTCTTCCAATATCTGGTCGGTCCAGTATGCAGCATCCAAACACCTCGCCCACCCTCATCAGCCCCCACAAGTCGACATCCTTGTACAAATAGGGGTACTGCTCACGAAATGTGCAGTAGCGGACTAGCTGAAAAAGTATTTAATACTTAAAACCTTTAAATGTTAAATAAATAAGATTAATGAGAAATTAATCGTATTTATTTAACCGTAGCAACGCCTAGCCTCTCGGCCACCCATGATCCCATGGCAAAAAATGCGAGTTCGAATCCCGCCTCGTGATCAATTTTTTTCTATTCTTTGAAAAATTTCTCATTTATAAAGCATTTCAGTGCTATAAAACTAAAAATTTAATTTAAATACGTTTCAATTTGACTATTGCATTGATTATAAATACAGTATTAACATTACCAGAAGTAATAGAATATTTTGCAAATCAAGATTTTTTAACTTAATTTTTTAATTTTAATTTAATTTAATTTAATTTATTTAGATCTGAGGTAATACTTGTACTTATTGATCTTTGGTAATACTAAAAAAGGTTGTATAAGATCGATGATAAAACAATACATAATATTTATTTATATTATTAACGCGTGCGACGCCGCGGGCAAGAGATAGTAAGGAATAAAGTAAAATGTAAATTGTTATAATATCCCAAAATAAACGATCCGAACACACCCAAATACGTTCAAGGTAAATATGAATGACACGAATTTTCTTACGTAAAAAATGTTTTAATTTTGCAAAATACAATACAAATGGTTGCGAAGATTGTTTCGGTTTGACAAAACAGACATCTGTTATGACCGAATCCTTTACTTTTTACACATTAATCTGCATAAATAAATGAAAAGGGTCAGTCCGAATAGATTGAGCTGAGATTTAAAGTTTTTCGTATCAATTAATCACTCCTTTCTTAGAGAGACTTTATTTAATTAAAATATTCAAATGTATTATTCGATTCCGATTATGAGAAACAATTTCAAGGGCCTAATGAAAAAAAAAAGTTTCAATTCATAATCTACCATATATATAAAACAATTATGTGTGTATACACAAAAATTAAAATTATAAAATTTTGTTGATTTAACTTAATAAAACGTTATTTGTTCTCAGAAGTATGTATTGTACTGTATTTTAATTGCCATAAAAAAATCGTGCCCTACTTTGTTGGACATTGAAACTTTTTTCTTTCTAAAAACTTGTTCCTGTCCTAAAGATTACATATTTTTTAAGCATGAATAACATGATCTGAGATACAAAACCTCATTGAACAGGAAAATGAGGCATTTTGTTTTTGAAGAATATCAATAGAATGCCTTCGTATAAAGCGTGTCGTGACAAAATAAATTTTCATCTGCTTACAAGTTTATGAGCTCTTGGTACAATGAAATTTCTAGCTCGTAGGAAGCGCAGCAGAAACGCATCGTCAGTCCGGACTGGTTCACACTCTGCTCGATCTAAAAAAAAGATTATTGTAGATTATCGTTTATAATAAAAATAAAATAATAATTTTTAAAATCGTTTCAGAAGATCCAGAGATAGGCACTACAACGTGACAAACATAAAAATTCGTATACATTACCTCTGCATAACATTAGTATAGATGACACATCTTAAACAATACTTTATAATAATTCTCACATTTATATAATGAGTTGTAATAATAGTTTAAAAAAAACTAAAAAACACGCTTTAAAAAAATCATATTTTTCAAATTGAAAAATGGAATAATTTTATCAAATAAGTGTATTGTCATCGGTCCTCAATAAATCTATAAAGTTTGAATGAAATCTGGCCGTTTAAAGTGGGTCAAAATCGCGCCCAAAGAAGTCGGTTACAAACAAACATACAAACAAACATACAGGTGAAGCTAATAAAAAGCGTGTAAAAATAGATGAAATGGAACGGAAACTACTAAAAATTGTGCATTTCTATTGCCTTGTGTTACGCGTTTACAGAATTATTAATTTGATAAGTTCTTCGTTGTTATATTTTAAGAAATAAGAATCATGATGATTCATTAAATGTTGAACTGCATTTTTATAATAATATTATTATATGAATTTTTTGTCAATATTAATTGATCAATTAAGAATATAAAATTTGATACATAAATTCAAAATGTAATTATATTGTTACTTAACGTGTATAATTTGAGAATTATATTAAAGTAAATGAACGTCATTTGAAAGGTAAAAAATTTTGATAAACTACGTTTTTGGAGAATCAGTAAGCTTGAGTTTAAGGCGCCTGACAGGGCAAATTGCACAAAACGGTTGATGATCATTCAGTAGCTTTATTATTTATTACTCGATGCTTGCGAGAAACAATTGTTCAGTATACTCTCCGTAGTATCGCAGATTATGGAGGTTATAAGAACGTCGATAATTAGTAGGATCAGGTCGACTGCTCTTCTTAAGAATAGATAGTAAGTTGGCAAGCTTACGTTTCTTTGGAAAAACTCCAGTCGTCCATGTAAATATTTTATTAAAGGTCAGAGCAATTAATTTGCATGTCAAGAACCATGATTATACACAAATAACACATTATTGCTAGGATACAAAAGAAGTATTTAATTAGACTATTATTAATAATGGTAAATACGGTCTACTTTGTTCTTGCTGAAATAAAAATTATCAATTTATAGGAAATCCAATTGAAAAATTAGAAAAAATTATAATGAAGTTTTAATAGGAACAATATTGTTGTACCGTTAAGATTCACAAAAATATATAAAGGTTAGACTAACAACAGATTTTGAAACAATGCTAACACACACAACATACCGTTTGAAAATCAGGAGGTCACTTCAAGATTCAATGTGTTTTTTTGCACTTTATGGAAACAATACGAAATTAACGCTAAGCTGCTTAATTACCGTTATCAAACGTGATACATTCGACTCTATATCGTGTATACTATTGGTAGAAATTTCAAAATAATATTTAATAACCTGATTTTTTATTTGTTACGGTTAACTCAAAACCACTCAACCTACGTTATCTTTTTAATAATAATGTAACCTCCGTTACCACAATAAATACATAAATGATTATTTACCATAGACTTTAATAACATAGGCTTCATTTTTGTTTTTTTTTCGGGTCATAGGCTAGAATAATATGGGTTTTGTTTTTTTTTCGAGTCAACCCTGGCGAAGCCGAGAGTATCAGTTTTGTATAAAAGCAGAGATGTAAATACATAACAGATAACATCATGTTACAGCTAATATGATGCGACTTCTCTGACGCCTGCAAGATGTTCGCACAGATTCATTGTTGTATTGAAATGTATCATGTTGCTTCAATGAAAGAGATTGAATCGTGTGACTTCCTATTTTAACATTTGCCCTTTTTAACACTTCGTATTTAACTTATTCAATATAATATGTATAATATATCAATATAATTTTGATTTAACAGGGTCACGTGTTATCTTTACTTATTTTTTGGGATATTGTATAAGACCCTTACTCACCAAATATCATTTTTCTTAACTCCGTTATGGCTGTTTCTCGGGTACTTGCATTCTCGTTGCATATTTTTGGTGCAATTTCCAACAATTCGGGGTCCTCTTTTGTATTTAACTCCGCCTCAAAACCTATTTCAAGAAAACACTCGTACATCATGGTGCCCTAGTATTCAGATCCTGTAACAAAATAAAAAAAAACATATTAATAGGGAATGAAGAGAGGAAAAGTGAAGATTGAAATAATTTTTTGTGAACAAAATGAAGGTATTGATGAAATTCGGAAATTTTGAATATTTTAGAACAAAAAATATAGATATTTATGTGATGGAATGAATGGTTCCGCCAAAACGAAGAAAACTAGTAGATAAGACGTCAAAATAAAACAAAATTAGTATATTTATTTGATTATTGTGTACCTGTACTGAATGAATACTTGACAATGACAAATTATAGTTTCATTAAGCGTGCATTATTATTTTGGAAATTTAGACTAAAACAATTGTAAAACTGGTATTTATGGAGATTGCAGACATAATTAACAACTTTATCGTTTCGAAAGAGAAAATCTACTCACTTTTCAACTTTTTTTGCATTTCATAATAAAAAATTAAGTCACAATAAAATATTCGAATTAAACAAGTAAATATTATATGTTTTACCGTAAATATTGTGACAAACATCGTAAAATTGTATAACATTTCAAATACTTTGCATTTGGAAAAAAATTAAAATTTTAAACAGTTACCAAAGTATACTACTGTTAAAATTAACTGAATTGTTCAATCGGGACTTGCAATTATGCAATTATATTTAATATAAGTATTATTTCCCGAAATATATAATTATATTACGACAAGTTACAAACATGATACTTTTAACGTTTTACGATGACGATAAAGATTCTATTGAACCCACTTTGGGTTCCAATAAAGTCCCCGGTTTTATTATGTTCGTAGTGTAGAAAACATTCAATGAAATTTTTAAAACGGTTTAAATTACTTATGTGTGCGGATTTGTATTTTCTTACCATTTTTATGCCATAAGCGGGCAACTGAGCTGGTGATAAAAAAGGGGATAAAGAAAGGACGACTGGAAAGAAGGACAGTGACGGTGAGGAATACAAAACGGACCACGGATTGAATTTTTTTATTAAATTTGATATACTAAGTTAGTGGCCTGGAATAAAATATTGGCTGTTTCTTATCCGGAATACCATGCGAGCCAAGTCACGTTCTGAATATACATAAGATTATTGTGATCGCTTTGAATTTTGAACCTTATTTCTTTATTTCTACGTAGATTGAACGAAAAAGTGGGTAAAACTTATTCAACTGATGTTTCCAAAACGAGAAGATACCAATTCGATTGTATGTTTATTTTTTAATTTGTCACTTGATAACCCTTTGGGTTTTCAATCGATTGACGTGATTCTTTTTGTGTTAGATAGCAAATTGTTTTCATTTGTTTCTATATGTAAATTGGGGCCTACCTCCCTCCCCAGAATCGTCGGTGATCTTTTTCAACCGACTTTAAAAAAGGAGGATCATCAATTCGATTGTATTTATTTTGTGTTTGTATGTATTTGTTTTACTTGATGAACCGATTTTTACGATTATTTTTTTATATGATACCTGGTGCCTGCAATGTGGTCTTATTTGAATTTGTTCCAGTTCTGTCAATTTGGTGGCGGTTCTGTTATTGTTGAAAATAAATACTTTAGAAACGCATTACTTTATTACTTATTGCAATATTGTTGTGACCAAATTTACTACCAAATAGAAGATATCGTAAATTTTTCTACTTATACTAATACTATACGCTCATCTCATAACGTGACTGCTATTCTGCACAACTACAATGATTTATACACACTTTGTAGTCGATGTATCGAACGGGATGCAGCACATGCGTGATATAAGTTCGAGGCCGCCGAGGCATTGACCAAATGCAATGTTCGACCTAAACACAAAGAAACAAGTTTTTATATTGATTGGTTTACATACTGATCGTGTTTTATTTTTTATCCATTTGCAACGAAAATAATTATGGGTAAAGAGAGAGGTATAAAGAATTTGGTCTCGAATTCTGCGGCCAATGAACCGGCCCAATGTTGCATTTGTTCCATTTGTTCTATTTGTTCTATTTGTTTTGGTTCGTTTCTATAGTTTATAAATCATAGTTATCATTCTGGATCTTTAAATGTTTATCTTTTACACAAAACTACCCGATTGTGTGCAAAAGAAATTAGGAATTTAAACTGGATTAGTAAATAGGTTATTTTTATTTATTATTTTTTTTTTACTATTTTTATTTTTTTTATTTTTATTATATAACTTCACTAGCGGTTCGCCCCTGCACTGTCCGTGGTACATAGCCTATAGCAACGAAACATGTAAATATCTAACGGTGAAATAATTTTCGAAATAGATATCGTAGTTTTTGAGATTAGCGCGTTAAAACAAACTCTTCATCTTTATGTTAAAGTGTAGGTGATATTAATAAAGCATTCTTTTGAAACTCCTCTCTTAAATCAGTTAATATTCCTAAATTTAGAATAATTTAATTTTATATGAAAATTCAAATAAAGTTTTTATAACGTATTCCACTTGTGTAAGTTCTTTCCATATTGTACTGTTATTTGCATTTAGTGTGATTTTGAATGAAGTGAGTTCAATGGCCGTAATTCTTAAACACCCGTAAAAGGGTTTAACTAATGACACCTATTTGTCAATACTCATTAGTTAATGACTTTAAAGATTTAAGCAATTATCTTCATAACTAATTATATATTTAGAAAATCAAGAACGATGTGGTCAAGGCCGCTAAGTATAAACTATTGTGCTTATATAAACCTTTATTATTAAATGTAATAATGATTAATTTTGTCGTTCAAAACTGACTTTAAAAACTGAGATAATTTCTCTTAAATCCGTTTAATGTTAACCTTATTTTAATCTTACTTAGGTATTTTTATTGGAGATTCATATCTTTTTAATTTCTTGTGTTATTCATAAAGTTACCGTAGTCGATATTAAGGATCAAAAAATATTCCGCCGCCTTTCGATAAAATGAAGCAGAAGATAAAGATGAAGTAAGGGATCGTTTATAAGACCATTGAAACGTAATATTTTTATGGTACACAGTAAACGGAACGAATCTGTTAACTGTTGTCTTAGCGTGCTCTCCCATTAAATTGTAGAGGTTAGTAGAAGCTTAAATTCAAACTGTTACGCCTTTTTCCTAATAACTTTTAATGTTGGAGTCAGTTCATACCGGGGAAGTACCACATCCTCACAGGAGACCCGAGTGAAATAGTGGCATGCAATAAACAGTTGGAGTTAGGTTTTATTAACCTTCCTTCATATCAATCAAATAAAACTGCGTCCTCTGAAAAATGTAACCCTTAATTAAAATGTCAAATGTCAGAGCCTGTAACATATTTGAAATATAGAAAAAAAGTAAATCAAAAACATCCTTTAATGATAGATTCTATAAATGTCTCTCTTGCGAGTATTCGCAAGGAAGTTATTTAATCCTGGGAATCCTAATAAGAATAAACCACGAAATTATCGTATTTTTAACGATCCTTGATAAGTGTACCTACAAAGTTTTAATTAAATATGCCCGTTTATGGTCAATCGAATTTAAAGAAGTTAATTACACATAAACAGACGTGAAGCTAATAAAAGCGTGGTAATTGTAAAAAGCAAGGTGAATCCATTTTATAATTAAAAGCCGTTTAAATAATTGGTGAAATTTACACTAATTTTACTTGATTATAAAAAGAAAAATAAGAATCTTTATTTATCCGCATCTTATATTTAAATTTTGTATGAGACTTCAATTCTTGAACCATAACCTTATAACTGTGGACACTGGTCGTAAAAACTAGGTCGAGCCTGTATCTTAGACGGCAGTATCTTCCCACTATATATTTAATAAAATTTATAACGATTCATGATTATCTGGAATATTAAAACTGAAAAACTGACACTTATGATAATACTAGCTGCGCCCCGTTTCACCCGCGTAAGTCCGTATCCCGTAAAAAAATCGGGATAAAAAGTTGCCTATATGTTATTCCAGTTGTCCAGCTGTCTACGTACCAAATTTCATTGCAATCGTTTGAGTAGTATTTGCGTGAAAGAGCAACAAACACACACACATCCTTACAAACTTTTGCGTTTATAATATTAGTAGGATTTAAAAACTAATGCAGACATGAGCTGTTGAGTTCCTAATGATAACTCTTACACTTTTAAGTAGACACTTATTACTAGATTATCGCAGCTGAACAATGTAATTTACAGGTAATTTGCAAGCATACAGCGGTTCAAGGTGCTAACCTTACTGCTAGTGAAACAACAACAATCTAGTGTTTTAGATAAAAAACTGCAATAATAAAATAAAAATATCTATCAATCAGCCACAGGATAATATGGCATTTTAATATGAATTTTATGATCAATTTAACTGCTAAAACCGCAAAGTTTTACCATTTATCTTATTATAATTGAATACAAACTCAACACATTTTGAACTAATTGCTATTGAATAAAACGTACTTTTATCACAAGCATGTTTTCATGGAATTGACAAATACGTAATTTAAGCTGATAATTATCCTTTTCAATCGACTGCAAAAATGAGGTCCTCAATTCAATAGTAATTTTTTTGATTTGTTAGAGGATTTGTTAGAAAAGTTATTAACTTTTGGTTCTTTTATTTGAAAGCTGGTGTCTTCCGTCATTAGTCCTCGATAAATCTACAAAGTTGAAATATGCCGTTTCAAGTGAGTGAAAATCTTTCTTAAGAAGTCGGTTACAAACAAACAAAAAACAAATAAACATACAAACATACAAGTGAATCTGATAAGAGTGAAAAAAAATTAAAGCCTGAGTATTTTTCTGCGTAGTTTCCGTTCCCTATCCTATGTCCTTACTCGTGTCTCAAACTATCTCTGGTTTAGGCGTGAAGATGAGACAGACAGACACAAAGACATATAGATTACTTTTGCATTTTTATGCATTGGTTCAACAGCAGCGGTAAGTTCCACCAAAACTGGTTTTTATTCGAACGATACATAGCATCGAAGTTGTTTATAAGTCAACACTTTAACATTTAAACCCACCAGCTAAAGGTCAAGGTTAATTTTATTGGTTATTTTATTTAATTTACCGTTCAATACAGATTTTTAAAAACATTTTTTTTATATTTTCTTCTGATTTATATATAAAATAATGTGAGAATTTTTATTTAAGAGTTTATAATAACATAGATTTGTTGGTTAGAATCATAAATACAAATAGTCCATATTATCCATCCTCACAAGGTTACACACACAGGAACAATAAGGTAACATCGTAATAGTTTATGCACACATACAACATCCTTGAATGCTGGATATGAATAAATTCGTTCTTTAAATCAACATGTATGGATAACTAACTTGTGGGACGGAATCAAAATATTACGCCAATGCTCGAAATAATATATGTACAGAGTGAGAAATCTATCTATAATACTGGGAACACATGACATTATTTACAATAGTACCATTGTTTTGTTAAAACGTGGTTTTATGATAGACTAGTCCGCCGCGTCTTCGCTCCTAGTACACTATATGTATAGCACACAGGGATCATATGCTATGGCGAAAGAATTTTTAAAATAAAAACAGTTCCTGAGATAAGCGCATATAAACTAACAAATAAAAAGGTTTTCAGCTTTATATAATATAGGAGTATAATACGATATTTTGTGTTGTAATACGAATTTATTTAAAAGAACGTGAAACACTTTCACTTATTATTCAAAAATATAGATGCAACAAATATTAATTAACGCAGCATTACATAGATTTTTTCTTTTAAGAATTTAATAAATATATTAATATTAATTTCTAATAAAAGGCAGTTAATTCTGCTTGTCGATAGGTTGTTCGTCAGTAGATAAGGAAGGGACATTAATAATTCCTGATATTGATTAAAGTTAGAAGAAGATGAAAGTTGGTAAATTGACCTTTTCTGCAGTTTTCTTTTCTTATCAATGTGGAATAAGATAAGCTAAAGAGATTAGCAAGACCAGGATAACATATCCCTTCAATAAGCTTTCATGTTCAAACGATGTATGTTAAGATCATAATTTGTTAATATTTTTGTCACAATTTACAAAACAATTGATATCTACTGATTATATATTTTTTGACATAGATAAAATTATGTAGGTAGATGTTCAGGGCACAGAAACATAATCTGAAAACGTGCTCATGAAGATATCTGGTTACCGAAATAAATGTGAAATATTACTCCGCAAGGGGATATGTGGGTTTTTCTTTGTTACAATTAACTGTTTTAGGGGTCCCCACCGAAAGGGTAAAACGAGGCCCTATTACAGAGATTTCGCTGTCCGTCCCTCTGTCACCAAGTTGTATCTCATGATCCGTGATTGTTAGACAGTTGAAATTTTCAGAGAAAAACAATTTAACCAGCTTTTGGCTGGCACGGTTACAAATTGTTTTTTAGTTGATCTTTAGCTGATTTATACGGAACCCGTAGTGTCGTGAGACTACCCGCACTTGGCCGCTTATTCTTATACTAACATTTATAAATAGATGAAGATAAATAGTTACTGGAATGCGCGTTTTAAGGCCTAATGGTAATGGAAATCATCGTGCTACTTAAATACTTAAGGATAATTGCGTAAAGTCGTGTTAAACAGAAAGGGCAAATAAAAAAGGATTCAATCACCTTCACCCGTTGACACTCTCATTGTTCGAGTGTCAAGAGTCAAACAGAAATGTCATGGAACTTCCTCGTACCGAAGAAATTATTGAGAAAAGCGTAATGACAAAGTTATTTATTTATATTTATGTTAAAGCTAAACTTTGTGGCTAAATTAATAATCGGAGTAGATAATTACCAATTAAACGTGAATTACAAATAACTCTATACTAATATCATAAAGCTGAACATTTTGTTTGTTTGTTTGAACGCACTTATCTCAGGAACTACTGGTACGATTTAAAAAATTATTTCAGTGTTAGCCCATTTATTGAGGAAGGCTATTATAGGCTACATATTTATGGGCGAAGCCGGGGCGGACCGTTAGTAATTAATAATAGTTGTTTTGCTTCGCAATTATCTGCTTGTTTTCATAATTTTGTGTTAATTTTTAAGGTTAACAAACTAGGGTCGCAGTATCTTGAACTATGCCCGCCATACATGGAGTTGATATCAAATAGAAAAAAAAATTGCAAAACATAAATATGAATAGAAAACTTCTATTAAAACTTCATCGTCGGAAGCTGTCCATTGACTCTGCAATGCTTAAAACTTATTAAGTACAACGCAAAGGCGATTTGACTAAAACTGACTAATATATCAACGGTCAGGCCAGGGCTGAAATTTAGCATGCCATATGATGAAACATCTTCTAAGATTTAAAAGAGATAAAAAGGGGGTAAGAGTCTGTAGGATTATTTTGACCATGCGGGCGAAGCTGCGAGCAACAGTCAGTCTAGCTGACGGTTTTAGTTAAAGAAGAAAAAATAGACAAACTATTTTTAAAGAAATTTTATTTAACAATATTTATTCAATAGTTTATTTATATTTTATAACGGTAAATATCAACGTTAATTTATAAATGAAATCATTCATTCATAAATAAAATGACGGAGAATTTTAAATTCAGTAAAATAATAAATATTTTCTGTATATATTTTTAGTTCCTAAGTGGTTATTATTATATTATGACCTTGCTGGTATTTTATTGCTTCTTTTTGTTTATCAGAGGTTTTTTATATTAATTATATATTTATATTGTTTAGACTGATATTGAGTCACCATTATACAAGTATTTAACATTTTTATGAACATAATTCTTTAGTTAAACAAAAATCACATAAATTTGTAAAAATAAGAGGTTATTCGGAGGTTTTAGATAAAAATAAAATAAAAATCCTTTTAAATTACATTACATTAGTACGTAATCTACCATTGTACAATATTCTTGTAGTAAATATAAAAAGTTATATGTTGCTGATTTGTTTATAATATATTTAATTAATATATTCAATTCAGCAATCAATCAAAACAATCATATTTGTAGTAATATATATGTTCCTTGTATCCTTAATTATTTACCTAAGTTATTTAGGTATCAAGTGTTGTCATCAGTCATGTTCAATCAATAACTCGTTAATTTTATTTACTTAGGTATGTGATTCATATTGACAAACACACAAACCTTACAATTAAATGCCTAAAATATATCCCTTATGTTTTTTTTATACGTACATAATACGTGGTCACAGGTATCAGTTAATAAAAATATAATGATTTATTCAAGAACCTTCCACGCCTAATTGTAATTCTTTGCCATGCCATAGTTCAGGCCCTAAAAGGGAACCTGTATTCTACTCGTTATATAACCGTGAAGGTTGTCCAGTTACGGTCAAAGAGAACATAATTTAAATTATAAGTACGAGATCTAAAAACTAGTAGCTAGATACGTAAATAAGTGCCTCATTATTTAAAAAATACAGTGAATAAGATTAATTGAGATTCGACACAAATTCGCTGTCAGACATTAATTATATATAAAAACTAGCTGCACCCGGCAAACGCTGTTCTGCCTTACTCTTATCATTTAGGGGTATGAAAAATAGATGTTGGTCAATTCTCATAGATACCGGATAAGCACAAAAATTTCATCAAAATCGATCAAGCCGTTTCGGAGGTGTATGGCAACGAAAACTGTGACACGAGAATTTTATATATTAGATATTCCGACAAATGTACCAAAGTTTGGGGTTCGCGACGAGAAGCTGAATATTGTGGAAATTTATTACGCCATATCACTGAGAGATTTTAGAATCTAGCTAAACAAAACAACAAAATAAATCATCACGAAATTCGATCATATATTTGAGAGACACAATACAATTACAGACACGTGTTAAACAGAATGAAAAAAAGCTTTGACCCGTGGAGTTTTCATGCGATATTGACTTAAGGATAACCAAATAGTGTTATTACTCTATGCTTTTTTGTTGTAAAAACCAAAATGATACATCAACAAGCGATACCGGCCTCGAACGTGGCACTCACACGTGACTCACACTAGCCTAACAGCAATTATTCAGCCATAGATAAGCAGCCTAACTCACCGTGAAGGTTTGAAAAGTAAAAAGCGATCTAAACACGGTTCAAGGTTGCATAACCGGCTGGACCGCGCATATCTTTGGTTCTAATTGAAACAGATTCAAATAGATGACAATTTGTTTTGTATTATTGCGTAATCATTTTGACAGCAGACAAATGTCATCTAATGTTGGCCATCTTGGACCAATCCTGTTAAAAGAGGGCGATAAAATAAAACTCTTTTAGGATTCAAATTTTGAAACTTCAAGTCACTTACAACTCAACTCCACTTACCTAAAACTGAATAAAGTTAAATCATTGACACAGAACATAATATAACAGAATTATGGCATATTGATATTTATTTCTTACTACGCGACGTCACACGCGTGGTACCCGGGTAAAAAGTAGCCTATGTACTAATCAAGACTATAATCTATCTCTCTACCAAATTTCATACAGATACGATGAGCTGTTTTCGCGTGAAAGAATAACAAACATCATCATCCATACAATCTTTCGCGTTTATAATATTAGTAGGATAATACGTAACAACTAGTCGAGACATTTTTAGTCATAAATATAAAACACTATCTATGATTTAATTATTAATTTAGTTTATGTATTGACGTAATTGGTAACACAAAGAAGATCTACTCACATATTTGAATCGAGTCCGTGCTAAGATGTGATGAGGAGAATGAGAAGATAAATTAAGCTTTTTATTGTGGGAGTCGAGTACGCTTCGGCACGAATTGGGCCAGCTCGCACCGGGGAAGTACCACACCCCCACAGAAAACCGGCGTGAAATAGTGGCATGCCACTGTGTTTCGTACGGTGAGTGGGGGAGCCGGAGGCCCGTTTCCTTTTCCTCACCCGTCCTAGTCCATTCCTTCTTTCCAGTCGTTAATCCTTTCCTTTTCCCTTACCCCATAAAATCGGGCAGCGCATTCACATAGGTACAACCTTTGCGAATGTTTATGGGCGGTGGTGATCGCTTACCATCAAGCGAACCACCAGCTCAGCTGCCCGCTATGACATAAAAAAAAAAAAAAAGCTAACTTCGAGATTCGAGAAAATTGAATCTAGAATATAGAACAGCTGTGATTGAAATTTAGTTGTGACCATTATTCTTGAGTTATTTTTGAATTTAATATGAACAGGAAAACCTATATATTGTGTGGTTTCGTAATAAAACCTCTTCAGGCTCAAATCTCATATCATATCCTACCTATCTTTTAATTATTACCACAGATAACATAAAACTATGCTAATACCCGTACGTAACGATTCCGTATACCGTAAACCCCAAAAATTCTCGAATTAAACCGAGATCTTAAAAAATACCATCCTATTCCGAATTAAATATGAAATTTACGTCTTAGCACACGCTACATTAATTGTATTATTGCTTATAAGCTTTCTGTATTATTGGTCAAAGGCAATTCCCATGGCATATATCTCATGCATAAATGCAATAAACATGCAATAAATCTCTAACTGCAAAATGTAACCTGTCACTATCTAGCCTCTTGTCTTCAAAAAAATCATACCATAAAACCGCTCTGTTATAACGTGAAAGTAATTCAAGCTAACACGCTTTCGCATTTATAATATTAGTAAGGATTATAAGGTTATTAGAAAGAAGAATCTTCAGCGGTAAATTCATTAAATTTTATCGATATAAATTTATATTTTTATCCTAAATATTACCAATATGTTTTTATAAATAATTTAACGTATGACATATGCCGTTATAATCTTTTCCTAAACTTCATAACAATATTAAAAACCCAAATCAAAAAACCGTTACTGACGTAAAAGCGTATTTGAGGAAAATAATAAATATTTTAACGATTGACATCGTTTAACAAACGCCATTAATTGTAAGACGATATAAAAGGAAGGTATCTTTATGTAAACCAGGTGTAAAATTTCACCAGTTCGGTGCAGGACAAATATTGCAATAGCATTAATATAGTTCATTTTTTTATGGATTTTGTAAGATCACATGGCTAAATGGTGTGCCATAGGAGAAGCCTACGTCCAACAGAGGACAAATGAAGACTGAGGAGAATTAATCTGTATATTGTGCTTAGACATTGTAGTTCATCAGGTCTTGAACATTTTAATAAACAACTTGATAAAAACGTAAATAAGACATTATACTTAAATTGTTATTCGATAAACTAGTGAATATTAAAAAAAAGAAAAATAATGACAATGCGTGACATTATTTCAATTTATAACAATAAGTACATTAAATAAAGTTTAAATATTGTATATTTAACTACCTACATAACTTTGTAACAGTCCCAAATATATTTTAATAAATCCATTAAGTATATATTGTGTACACAAATAAATAACAAAAACTGGAACAATTAAATGCTAATAACGAAATAACTTAATTTTTATCACCTGTTAACATTTTAAACTCAACTCTATTTCCATAAGGCATACGATTAAATTTACTAAATCATAATCCATTAATGATTCTGTTCATATACTTATCTACACGTAGGTACTTATTAAACTAGATAATAGTCAATGCGAGTCGGTTTTGATTCAAAGGTCATTTAATATAATGTATTATGGAAGTGTGTATGGAGAAATACATAGTATTTTAGCATCATTATGCACATTTGACTTGCAATTGACCTCATATATAGCTAGTTAGTTTGTGAATTAAAAAAATAAACTTTAGGAATTTTTACTAAAATGATTATGATATATACCAGGACGTAAGGAGTTAACGATGGTACCTCCTGGTATAATGTCCGAGCCGACTAGATCACTACGTATTCGGACTACAGCATCTCATCAGAGCTTACAACTCTACTAGTTACTATTGAGATTGAAGACTTTATTTATTACATTAAGGATCACCAACATGACATACAAGGGTAACATGGATGGAAAGTGTGATGACTTATTCAAGGAAGGAAGGGTTTGGAGTATTCAAAAGAAAACAATATATTTCGTTTATTCTACGCTTCTAAAGTAATATAAAATGTCATACTGCCTCTTCGAAATTCCTTAGAAAAGTACTTCATACACATTTTTTTAACCCACGCAAGTGAAGCCACGGGTGGAAGAATTATCTTATCTGTGCTAATGTATTTGAAATACATAATTAACCTTCAAAATGTATTAAGTTTTCAAGATGTTGATAAGGATAGACAAAGATAATAATATTATAATTATTCTATTACGTAATTATTAATACGGTAATCGCATAAAATATAAATAGTTATATATTTTTCGTATCGAAGTATATATATAATTATTGTGATGAAAGAAATAAAATAAAAAAAAAATAAAAAAAAATGTTTAAATCCATCCCATCAAAAGCAGCCAACAAAATTATTAATAACCACGGAATTTATCAAATGAGGAAAATAAATTATTATTAATATTAGTTGTTTTGAATATTTCAAGGAAAATAATGCCCTGTACAACAGTTCATAGCAATAAAACAATTGAATAATACATATAGTAAGAGAATATAAAAACGGAAAATGTTTTCCAAATACCCACATTAAAGAGTAAGTAAAAATAACTTTCTTATTTAATTTATAGCATTTGTGCAACATAACATTGTATTTAAATTTATGTTGTTAGTATTAAAAGTTAATTTTTTTCATAACGAATAAACTAAACATTGATCCTATGATATAATAAGTATCTAATATTAAATCTTTCAAAAGTATAAATGTCGCTTTTGCCTGAAATCTCTATGAAATACGTACTTTGTGCATTTTCTTTTGAATATGCAAATATATTGTAAAATCAAACTTACATTCGAACCAGTAGATGGTAATCACACAACTCTTTTTAAGCTGAGCGAAAAAAATCCAAAGATATCAACAATTTTTTAACACAGCACTTGGATAGTAAATATAACGAATAATTATTGTATAAAACAACACATTGTTACGAACGACGCATGCGCACGCCGCGGACTTGAAGCAGTTTTTAAAAACTTTGTAGACCTATGTCTGGTTGCTGTGCCGCGCGCGTCGGTCTTCAACGCTGGCTTTTATTTTGTACGTGCTAATGAATTTATGTTATCCGAGTACTAGTGGACTTATAAAACTTTAATATTTAAAAAAAAATACCCGGATTTTTTTATCTTGCACGTCTTTTCTTTCCCATTTCTAATAGAAGCGATAAAAATTGCTAATATATATATATATAATCTAATATTATTATAATTTAAATACATTATTTAATTAAATGTTTTTATTAAATTTTATACGCCGCACATTGCATATTTTTTTTTAATTCTATGGAATCTAATTGATATTAATATAATTAATTGGCAACATTTCAAAATTGTATGTACTTGTTTCACTATTTTAATCAAAACAAGATCATAAATAACAGTACCCATAATATATATATATATATAAATTACGTGTCACTTTCTTTGTCCGCGATGGACTCCTAAACTGCTCAACGGATTTTAATCAAATTTACACACCATGTGCAGTTTCATCCACCTTAAAAGATAGGATAGTTTATTTTTGGCTATTTCAAAATATTGAGGTTTTCATTCATCTTTATAGTTCAAAAATCATCTCATTTTAATTGTTGTGTATAAAAAGAAGACTTGACATTTGACAGAAAAACTAAACTGCCCTCAAATTGACAGAGTTAGACGAAATTTTTATGGGACCACATTGCAGACACCAGCTTTCAAATAAAAAAAGAATCATAACATATCGGTTCACTCATTAAAAATTGAGGTAAATAACACAAAAATACAGTCGAATTAATAACTAAATAAAAAAAATATATAAATTTTAACTAATACAGCGCAATCACGGACTCTTATCTATGGTTCGTGTGCTAATAATACACGTCAATACCAAACTCCACTTCTGTTATCAGCTCCAATATAAATTATCACAACAATAATATTTATAATTCTTTAAACTGGTTTCATGTTATATTGATTTTCAATCTTTTTGCATAATTTATTCTAGATACAGAGTAAGTTATATATAAATAGATATTATACATACCCAGCTAATTCACCTGATCTATATCTGTTCTCTTGTGTATGTAAACCCACATATATTAAAATATAATACATAGCTTCTTTGCTAATACTACGTAATTGAGAAAAATTGTTTGTGTTTGAACGCGGTAATCTCAGGACTTACTTGCCACTTGGTCCGATTTGAAAATTGTTTCAGTTTTTCATAGATTATGGAGGAAACTATATATAACTTAGCTATAATATAACAGCTACGAAGAAGGTTAAGACGCGAGCCTCAACTAGTTTAGGAATAGGATACATAAATGGGACTCCTAAATAAAACACACGTCTATTAGCATAAGCTGTAGGACGAATCAATGAGGGCCCCACGTTATTTTTTCTCTTTCCTATCCTCATTATCCTGAGCTTTATTTCTCAAATAATATGCTTAATTCATAATGCCTCTATTCTTATCTCTATTGATTTGCTTTCAATCGAGGATATTATGTTCAACAATGAGAGTGTCCAACTTATAAGATTTTGAAAACGAAACTATGATTTATTTCTACTAAATACTAAATACTGTACTATTTTTGGAAAGGCACATTGAGGCTTCATCACGATTATGTACTTATTAAATATAACTGTATTCTTTAAAATCAAATTTTTACTTCTAAATAATTGCATTATAATGAGGAATTTATTCCTCGAATTTTGATTGTTAGGACAAAATTTTAAATTCTTCAGTAATGAAGTAATATTTGTAAATATTACTCATATTTTTACACGAATTGCATAATTTGTATAAAAAGTGACAAATACGAGATATTATCATTGTATCTACATCAATATGGGACCAGTTCTTAATTTCGGGTCAAGTTAATATTCGTAATAAAGGTCTGTTTTGGCTTTATGTAAGGTCAACTTAATTTTTGATAGTATTAACAGTTGACTATTGAGAAATTTCAGCATTCATGTAAATCTTTTGCTGACTTTGACCCAAATTTTAAGATGAACATTCCAATCCTGTACTTTGTGTTATGATAGCCTGGTATCTAGACGTTTCTATAACTAGGATATATAACTTCGTTACCGACTAACATTAGTGATAATTAAAATTAAAATAAAATTTCTGAAATATATACATATATTTATTTAGTCATTGTACTTTTGATCATTTGAGTAATGATTAAAATAAGAAGTCAATCATAAATCACGATGTAAAAACATATTAAACTTTTACATAGAGATATTCTTTTGTCGTAACATTAAGTCCGTATAGCAGTCCTTCACTGGAGCCGAAGCCATGTTTAAAAAAAATTGCCTGATAAAATACATTCATCAACATACTATTTATATGCATCATAAGTTATAAATTGCTATTATTATTTAAATCCAATGAAACTAAATAGGAAAATCAAATCAAATATTTTTTTATTCAAATATGATTTTTTAAAAATTATCAACGATTTTACGACATTCTATCCGTGGTTAAAAATTGCCGTCGATACTTCTAATGATACACGAGTTATGTTGTGTAACATTCTTTAATATCAGCGTTGTAAAGGCCACTGCCTTGACTCGGTCCGTAACTACTGAGAACGTCTGCTTGCCTGGTATCCGACGACGCTTTGTGACTTATATGCTTCTCTAATCCAAATCCAAATCCTCAGCTGTTTGTTTAGTTGGCTAGGTAAGGGACGGCGATACTTCGGTCGCATGAACTTCTTCTGTTCATATTATCCTAGTTCACTACGGAACTGAAGTTTCTAATACTTCCATGGAATTTCGCAGATTTTTCGTTGATTGGTTGGTTCCTTCCATTGGGAACGAAAATAAACGAATAAACTTAAAAAGGTATGTGAAGTGAATTTACTCCCCACAGATAAGGTGGATGTAAATTCCTAAAACCTAACGTGTTTGATTATTATTTTGTTAACTCAATTAAGCATTAAAAAATTTACTACGAAAAAATATTTTTTATTGTATTATTATCTGTGCTGTATGTAGAAAAGTAACAAAGTAGCACCGTTAAATTACACTTTACTGTAACGATAATTAAATTGTAATATTTTATGCACCTGTTCTGTGGTTACACGTTTGAACTCTTAGTGGTCTGTGACTCATGCTAGTATACCATAAATAAATCATTACTCACAACTCGACGTCTTTGTCTCATTATGTGTTAAATAATATCGCAACACGTTACATTTAATTCTGCATAATCTCTCAACAATGGCAGGAAAAAGAACAATACGTCACGAGTACTATGCAATAGAAAAATTACAATTTATTATATTATTTTCTAAACTATAATATTCAATAGAGTATATATGAAAAATTTCTTCCTAGATGTATTTCAAAGCAGTGGTATTTAAAGTAGGATAATTATTCAGACATTATTAGGTAACCTAATGTAACTTTTACGTTAGTTTGTAGGAACTAGGATTGCTATCTGTTGCAAGTTATGCAGTGTGGCGCAAAATTGTTATGTAAATCGTAAATCTTTGGATTAAGCTTTTATTTTAATGCAATATTTTGATCTCTGTGATGTATGCATATATATGCATATGTATGTATATATATGTTTGAGTTTTGAGTGCATACGCACTCAAACATTTACTTATTCAATTAGACTCCATAGAGACGAACTTTTGAATCGTCATAACATAGTTTTGTTTCCGGGTCGGAAAGCAGTTTCTATAAAGAAGAGCCAGCAAGAAATTTTGTCATTGCTCTTTAAAAATCGTGTTAATTTTACAGAGTATATAACAATATATATACTTCTTATTACATAGTATGTATTTTATATTTAGACGTAAGTACAGATAATATAATATTATAACTTTTTTAGTAAAAGGATTCTACAGCAATAATATAGGCTTTTTAATGGAGCATTTGCGTGTCGACTGCTATACAAAATAAATAAATTTTTCTTAATTATGCCTTTGTGCTACACGTGTAGAATAATTATAGAACAAGATAAATTAAAATTTATAAATATGTAATAAAAATTGTTTTGACATTTTAAATATTTTTATCTATGTTTTAAGTAGTTTCTTAATAGTATGCAAACAAAATGACAATATATGCATAGCAACATCCGGCGAAAAAACATCAAAAAATCGATGCACATCAAGTATATATACTTAGTCTGGCCATAAATACTGTTACACTTAATTATAAAAAAATATTACATTTGAATTTCGAATCTG
>NC_052105.1:1283743-1302873 GCF_012273895.1 Zerene cesonia | reverse complement strand
GTAATAAATGTTATTTGCAGTTAACAATTTTCTTTTTTCTTTATTACAATATTTATGGCAAGACTAGGTATAATACCAGCTGCGCCCCGCGGTTTCACCCGCGTAAGTCCGTATCCCGTAGCAATATCGAGATAGAAAGTTGCCTATATGTTATTCCAGTTGTCCAGCTGTCTACGTACCAAATTTCATTACAATCGGTTCAGGAGGTTTTGCATAAAAGAGCAACAAACATACACACATCCTTGCAAACTGTCGCATTTATAATATTAGTAGGATATAACAGACTAGCCGTAATCCGCGGCTTCACTCGCGTGGTACTCGGGTATCAAGTAGTATTAGCACATAATCCCGATTATAGTCTATCTTTGTACAAAATTTCATACAGTTACGACAAACTGTTGTCGCGTGAAAGAGTAAAAGTCATCCATACATCCATCCACACTTACCAATTTTCGCTTTATAATATTAGTAGGATGTAGACTTATAAATGAAGAAAATATTACTAAACATACAAATTTGATAACATTTATTTCATCATCATCATCATCAGCCCATATATGTTCACACTGCTGGGACACAGGCCTCCTATGAGGGTTTAGGCAGTAATCCCCCACGCTGGCCAAGTGCAGGTTGGCAGATGTCACATGTCGTCGAATATTTGATTCTCAGACATGCCGGTTTTTTCACGATGTTTTCCTTCACCGTTTCGAGCATTGGTGATGTTATCCACATGTGCAGATAAATTGAAAAGTATTTATTTCCTGCAAACTCGCCTGGTCTCGAACTCCGACCTACCGATTTTGAAGTCCGAGGTCCACACCATTGAGCCACCACTGCTTGATACGTTTATTTATTAGTGACTTATTTCAATGGGACCATCGTTACACTATTTCAAATAAAAAGACTATAAAATGTTAATAGTCTATGCAATTATTGCATTCAATAAATTTGCTACTAATTGCATCAAGGCGTAACTTATTTTTATTTTTTATAACGGTAAAGACTAGCAATTAACCTAACTAAACTTAGAGTGCGTTTTCTTTACCAAATATGAGTTATTACTAGAAAGTTAAAGTGCACTGTCAGTTCTAAATTACTTTTAAGTATTATGATGATTTAGCAGAAGCAAAAAATTGAAATTTAATACTGTTGATTGAATACCGTTATACAAATCTAATAGAACCTTCTTTGTTTTTCGGGATATTCAGGTATAGGACTGCAAAGAAATAACAAAAATAGGGTATTTTTTATAATGGGTTTACTTAGATACAGTTTTTGTTATATGACGCACGCAAGTGATGGTTTTCATATATTTTTTTATTGATCACTAGCGACCTGCTCCGGCGTTCGATATTCTATACTAATATTAGAAAGCTGAAGAGTTTGTTTGTTTTAACGCACTAATCTCAGGGACTACTTGTCCGATTTTAAAAATTCTTTTAGTGTTAGATAGCCCGTTTATTTAGGAAGGCTATATATGTACCGTGGTACACCCGTGGGTGAAGTCGGGGCGGACCGCTAGTACATGATATGTACATATACACCTTCCTCTTGAACACTCTATTTATAAAAAAAAAACCTTCAAAATCTGCGTAATGCGTTTGTTTCAAATATGAAGTGACACCTAATAATACTTGTTATTAAATTATTTGAGAAGTTTTGAAAGAATAGTAGTATAAAGCATTTCAATGCTATTAAACTAAAAATTAAAATTAAACTATTTGTTTAATTGAATTAATATTCAATTACGACCGATATGTATAATTTGCAATACGTCAAAAACAAGGTTGTATTATTCAATTTTGTGATTGTTACAATTATTGAAGATTGCGTTACGATACGATACAGTAACTACGCTTTCACAGGGCATTTGTGAAAAAACAGTCATTGAAACATGCGTTGTATGTGATTAAAATATAAAACTATGTTTTACTTATAAAAAAACTAATTTAATAGTACACCAGTGTTCGGGTTTGTTGTTTAATAAGTGTCTCAAAAAATATATGCCTATGCGAAATAATCATCATTAAATATTATTTATATATTATACTCGGTTACTAAGAAACTAGTTATTTGTTTTGTTATCCTTTTTAGTTGTGTTGTGCAATGTTTACGTAAACAGTGGTACTAGGAGAATTGATTTGAAAGGAGATATAGAATAAGGGCCAATAGGGATCACAACATAGCAAACAGTCTGTGTTAGATTTTGAAGTTTGAACTACATTGTGACTCAGGACTGGTTTCAGAGGTAATTAAAAAATTCTATTTACAAAATAAATAAAATTAATAATGGATAATAATAATTAAGTTTATTTCTTATCAATTTTTTGCTAAATTATAGGCAATTTAAATTTTCAACCGAGTCAATCCCGAACAGGGCCGGGACTAGCGGCTTGTCATAAATATGAAGATTTATTAATAACTAGCTGCGCCCCGAGGTTTCACTCGCGTAAGTCCGTATCCCGTAGGAATCACACACATCCTTACAAACTTTCGCATTTATAATATTAGTAGGAATAGTAGGATACTAGTAGGATTTTTCCTTTACATCTGTGACAAAACAAAAGGAAACAACAGTCAATACTTACTAGACATAAATTAGATATTTGTGGCTGTTTATTGTATACAAAATGCGCCAGGCGGTTTTTTTCTTTATTGTTTTACTCATATATTAATTATTCGAATGCGTAAGCTACATCGCTGCAATATCATCATCATACAGACATTCTCGTTTATATTTTAGTAGGATAATATAATTAATTGTTTGATAAAAATATAATCATTTATTTATATTCAAAAAATTCCTCATACTTTACCAAACGATATACAGAAGATGTTCCGCGAAATCGCATTCCGAGCGGAACTCGATCGCCACATTGTTCCCGAGTGCGAGGACCAGGCCCGCATACTATGTGGAGAGGATCCAGACAATCGGAAAAATGCGATCAAAGAACTGAGGGACATGATACTCGGTATGTAGTGGGGTTCCTTTTAGTTATCCGAACCTAGTACAAGTGACATTTTAAGGTCTTTTGCATATTTAGTTTGTTTGGGGCTGTGTGTGCTTTGTGTACTGAATGAAATCTTTTCTTCTTTACGTAAATTCATCAAATTATAATTAGCACATGAACTTTGAAATGATAACGAATAATTATTATATTAAATTAACACTCAAGTAAAGTATTTTTTGCTACTTTTGCTTTTGTACCAGCTATTCATCAAATAGGTGGCATTTATATTAAAATAAAATTATTTTGAATAACAGCATTTATTATTTATGAAATTTAAGGCAATAACAGACTATCTACATGTTGTATACGCATATTTTATTCTACACATTTCCTCTAACTTAATGCAATGTTTCAAATTCTATTGTTTTGTCATTTTACCCAAAGCCATAAGAACAAGCTTTTGTAATACAAAGACAAGGCACATTCTATATTTGTTTCAGAGAGAGGTGAATGTATCCCGCCTCGGTTGGACGATGCGTTCTTATTGAGATTTTTACGTGCCCGTCGTAGTATTCCCGCACGGGCTCATCGCTTGGTACGTTATGCTCGCCTGGTACATTGTAACTTTCGTTGTGTAATAATAGTGTAAGTACAAAACAGCATTACAACAACATACATACATACTTTACACGGCCATCCTTCGCATGTATGTATGTGTACTTTACGAATGAGTGAACTGTGAAAATTGTAAATATTATTGTTATGTTTTCAGTACATACATACAAAATAATTATAACTATAGAGTTAGTAATTCAAATTTACACGTAAAGTGAGTGAATGATGTTGTTGTATTCAAACAGTTTATTCCCATTACAACTGACTATTCAACGTTAGTCATAAGAAAACAAAATATGATTTATGTATATGTATATGAAAAAAAAAAAGCCACTGAGCCACCACTGGCTCAGTGGTGAGAACCTCGGACTTCAAAATCGATAAGTCGGGGTTCGAGACCGGGCGAGCGTGCAGGAAATAAATTGATTTTTCAATTTATCTGCGCATGTGGATAACATCACCACTGCTTTAACGGTGAAGGAAAACATCGTGAGGAAACCGGCATGTCCAAGAATTAAAAGTTCGACGACATATGACATCTGCCAACCCGCACTTGGCCAGTGTGGTGGATTATGGCCTGAACCCTCATAGGAGGCCTGTGTCCCAGCAGTGGGAATATATATGGGCTGATGATGATGATGATGATATGTATATGTAATGATTTATGTATGTGACTGTCTACAGCTGGTGCGTTACTGCAGGTTTCGAGAACAAAACCCTCGTTTATGGAAGGACGTATATTGGTACGGCTTGGCCCGACTCGGGAATATCTTCGAAGGCGTGTTGTATGACAGGCCGGACGTTGGACGACTTATCATTGGAAGATTGGGTAAATATTGTCATAAAAATATATTTACATAGACGGTTCTGGAGTAGAGCCAGTGGAGTAACGTCTCCAGGCGCCAGATTTTAAGCATAACGTAAAAATTAACACCTAGTCGTTTTCACGGTTATTAGTTGGTTACCATGTCGTTTGATTGAAGAATAAGCATTCCAATAATTTTGTTGATAAAAACAGAAAAGTGTAATCAAAGGTTATAAATATGGTTATTATTATTTTTGTATATCTATTTTGTTTCGGCTCTATTTACACTCAATGCGAGTTACGGTCGGCGCTGATCATAGATAAAAAAATAATAAATTATTTGTTATTATTACAAGTATAATGAATGATAATGTAGTGTTTTCAATTTGTGGTATCGGTCGATGATGTTGTTAATTGATTCTTGGTTTTAGACTGTTATATTGTGGTATAATATTTTGCCACCATAATATGACTACTAGTTCGAACGTTTTCAATTTTATACCTTACAAATCTAACTATCGCATTATCGCACTATTATAACAAATGTGAAAGTTTGTTTGTTTGAGGGTTTGTCCGTCAATCACGCTGAAAGTACTGAACGGATTTTGATGAAATTTGGTATACGAGTACAGACAGGGTATGCGCTGACTTGGGTGATAGGATACTTTTTATCCCGATTAAATGCTCCCTTGGGATAAACAGGATAGTCCTAATATCCGAGACGAGCGTCTTGTAATGTATATAAAATAAAAAGTTCTTGTAATATTATTCTATTTAAATTATCGCATACATTAGCTGCAGTTAATCGCCACTCAAGAGTAGGTCTGCGTAGTCAGATTATTTTCCCCTGACTAAATATCTCCTGCCAAATTCACTTTTACTTTCACCAAACAATCACTATTCGGTGTATTTTACAAAATGTATATATAATTATTAATCAAGGTTTTTAATATTATGTACTTATTTCCGCTACGACCCTGAACCTGCTAAATTATAAAAAAAATTGAATACTAGTAATGTACCAATATTTAACAAAACAATGGTTTTCGCAAAATACAGATACTCTGTAGTGTTAATATACATATTATATTACGAACACAATTTAAAGCATTACCAGTATTATTAGGAATCCTTTGACACGGATTTTGCAAACATCCACAATTTGGAATCTCAATTTGCATTAGTTTAAAACCAAACATACCAAATTATAAACACATGAACCCGATGTGAGGGCAAGGGCGCACGAAGACGCGTAATTGTTAACAATTATGTTATTTAGTTCATTTATTTAGCCAATGCTTAAAACCATATAAAAATTGATCGCGTGGATCTTCAAACGTTTTTTTGATATCCAAGATTTAAAGATCATTGACATTTCGTGAGCAATGAATGCTAACCAAACAAGAAACCTAAATCGTTATTTATTCATAGTTTCAATTAATAACTTGCTTAACTACTTAAACAATTTGAAAACTACGTTAAACAAAAAAATACTAAGTAACATTACAGTAAACACTTTATAACTTCGTTTTCGAAAGAATATTTTTTTCCATATTAGCACCGTTGTCATCATTCTTCATAAGTAACCAAATTACGTATCAGGTAAATGGGATCCCGATACCACATCAGCCGAGGAGCTGGTGAGCGGCATGCTCCTGCTGCTTGAAGTGGGGATCATGCAGCCGAAACTGCAGGTGCTGGGTGGGACCGCCCTGCTGGACTGTGATGGGATGACGCTGTACCACATGAGGCAGCTCACACCCACAGTAGCGGTACAGGCTATGAACGTGATGGGGGTAAAGTTGTTTTTTCATATAATACTGTTTATTAAGCTGAAACGAAAAGTCATTTCAATAAAACGTTTCCACGTCTAATATTTTTGACGAACAAGTAAGATAAAAAAATAATAATCAGTCATATTCACATTAAATGCTTTTTCTTATTTTAGACAAGTTACTTACAAAGATGAATATGGAAATAATAATTAATATTAATATGTAAGCTTGTTTGTTTGTTTATAGTGTTAAATTAATAGTGTTTGTTTATCTGAACACACTTTCAAGTTCTTTCCTTTTTTGCATCCAGGCTATCGCACGAGTATCGCCGTAAATTTTCAACTACTGACTTTTGATTTGATATGACTTTACACATGAACCGTAGTTAATATAATACTATAACTGAAGTTTTATTTTTGCCAGCACTGTGTACTTTCTATTTATAGAACAGTTAATGTAAAATATTTATACTTCACAGTACTCGTTTCCCCTACACCAGCGTGGCGTGCATGTCATCAATTGCTCCAGAATCATCGAGAAGCTATTTTACTTATTCAAACGTCTAGCTCCAGTTGACGCTATCTGGAAAAACGTCTATTTCCACGGATATGACAACAGTTCTTTGCACCGGTAATGCACTTGTGAACAGAATATTTGCAGCGCCTGTTAAAAAACACTTGCAAAATTATTTGAACGCGTTAACGTATTAAAATATACATAGGCGTTAGAAAATTGTTGCATATTGTGGTCATATTGAGGTAGAATTATCATAAAACTATGTAAATTATTTAAATTCATGCTAGTTTAGCTTTCTTTTCACCAACTGATCTCTGTACAAGTATAATTAATATAAAATACGGTACTAAAGTTTGAAGCACGTACTATCCAACTAATTAATACAGGTACGTTATCAAAGTGCATCTATTTATAAAACTATTAATGAATTGATTCCAGATATATAGATCCTGAATGTCTACCTAAACGATACGGCGGCTACAGAGAGGCTGTATCGCTAGGGGAATGGCTAACAGCTATCAAGCAATATAAGGACGATAACTTTGACAAGGATATGAGTAGCATCGGATATGGAGTGTAAACATTTCAATTTGTACCAGCTTATGCACTATGGATCAAAATAAGTCAAGCAGATTTTACAATTTTATAAAGAATGTAGGCGTATCGTCGTATTCTATAAAAATGTATTGAAGATATTGCGTACCTACTGTCATAGATAATATAATACAACAGATTAAATAAAACTATGTTTGACGTTATTGATTGTAACGATAATATTCTAATGTAAGTTACTTGTAAGTTAGGCGTATGTTCATTGTTCGTTGAAAATAAAAAAAATAATAGAAAAAACCCATCATATTCAGTTGTTTTCGCTTTATCGAATTGACGTAAAGCACGTAAACGTCGAGCACGCTTCGGCACGAATTGGGCCAGCTCGCACCGGGGAAGTACCACACCCCCACAGAAAACAGGCGTGAAATAATGGCATGCCACTGTGTTTCGTACGGTGAGTGGGGGAGCCGGAGGCCCATTTCCTTTTCCTCACCCATCCCAGTCCATTCCTTCTTTCCAGTCGTTAATCCTTTCCTTTTCCATTACCCCTTAAAAGCGGACAACACATTCGCAGAGGCTACCTCTGCGAATGTTCATGGGCGGTGGTGTTCGCTTACCATCAGGCGAACCACCAGCTCAGTTGCCCGCTATGACAAAAAAAAAATATATATATTATTCCACAAACATTTATTCCTTAACTATTCTGGAATAATATTTTTTTACTTTGAAATATACTCAATTCAAATTCATTTCATTAATGACCAAAATGCAGTCGTGAAATTGTAAGAATCTTGATAACTTGCTGATCTATGATTGATACGTGGTCATTTTTATTATGACCGGGCATACTACATCTATAAGACCACCGACTTCATCGAAGTATAAGATGACCGAGGCCAAATCTTTCAAGAGGTCAAATCTTTTTCTAAACGTTTCCAATGTCAAACGTAACCTATTAACAAAACCCTATTAAAACGTACCTAATCAATTACCTACGCAATGAAGTTATTCCTAACTCCCAAGTTAATTCTAAGCCTATAATCATAATGCGCGAGCATTATAGAAAACACCCGATAGTTATCTTAGGTCTATAATATATATTTATAACCATCCTTCACCCGACCGATGCTATTATAACTTCACTCAGTTCTTTTTTTTATAAACCTGTCCTTTAATGCCAGCAGGATCTTTAATATTAGGCTAAATATCAATATTATTTATAGAACCAACATTGAAGGGGAAATATAGTTCGGGCACCTACGCTTTTTTGTGTTTTTTCTACAATTTTTTTTACGGAAAAATGGAATTATAGTTGTGGGAGCCAAAAATGATAATACAATTACGCTTAATTATACGCAGTATTACGAGTACCAATGGGCACTTAAAATGAGGTGGCCCACCTGCCGCGTTGGTTGCTCTTCCATAAAAAAAGAAAAGTCGCACAAAAGCCTTCTTTATTTCGTCTAGAAGTGATGTATTTATTATAATATCGATATTAACAGAATTCATAATACAACATACGCTTCTATTGTTATGTACTTACTAATAATCTGTTGAATTGACTACCTTTCTCTACCATAAAAAGTTATTGCTTTGACATGACTGACAAGATAGTAAATTCTCGTTTTCCATACCAACAATAATTTAAATGTCGTGCACGCTGTTTCCGCGTTATATTCAACTTCTATCGGAACACGATTTGTCTTATATATATATGTATTATGTGTTTACGTAAGTTTTCAATTTCAATGGTGTTGTCCGCAGTAATTATGTATATTGTTCTGGAAATAAGACATAGTTCATGGTAAAAAACAGTTTATGCGAAAACACGCTGCGCCGAAGCAAACGTGTTTTGCTTGAGTACATGATAATTTTGTTTGCGTATACTTAAGTAGGTGTTTTATACGAGGATTGCAGTGTTTGGAATATCTCTGAATAACTTGGAAATAGCATTAAAATATTTTCGTTCAAATTACATTTAATGTATTGTACAATATTACATTCAATGTATTTTATAAAAAAGTATGAAAATAAGTGAGGGAAAAATAATTTGTAGCTACTCAGGATGATAAATATGCCTATCTCTGAAATAAGAAAAAAGTTATACGGCAAGAAAAATGAAACAATAGGTTAATTATAATTCTGCAAAAAGTGTGACTTATTGTTAATTTGTTGCTTATGTTTCCTGGAAACATTAAAAATATCTGTCTATAATAAATACGCATTTATTTGAAAAAGAATATCTCGACTATACATTGTAATATCCCTTCAATAAAAATGCGAACTGCGTGACTGAATATATTTTAAACTATTTTAAAAGAATTATCTACACTAATATTATAAAGAGGAATAATTTGTTCGTTAGTTTGTTTGTAATGGATAAACTCAATAACTACTGGACCGATTTTAAAAATTCTTTCACCATTAGAAAGCTGCAACTTCTCTGAGTGACATAGACTATATATGTACCCCGAGCAAAGCCGGGGCGAACAGCTAGCTTTGTATAAATTGAAACGTTAGTTTCCTTTCAAACGATTGAAATTTACCTCTAATTATTATTTTTAAAGTGTAGATTGATTTATATACTTTACATAGTAACTATTTAAGTGTAATTACGTATTAAAAATAAAAGTGTTTAAATTGAACAAATTCTATGCTCAAATTCAGTCAAGAATCAACTTTTCGAACTCTAAATAAACTGAGACTTAACGCTATTTCTCAAAAATATTCACACGACAAAATATCGTTGTAAATATCGGAAATATCATTGTTTGAATAAGTAACAGCGACCACTACAACTCCACTCGAATCGTTTTCCACACTGTTCCTCACATAGATTTATATTACATGAGTAAATCAAAGGTTCATTAGCACATTTGTGTGAAGTGCCTTTTCCTTTTGTATAGCTAATGGGTATTTAGTGGGTTCAATGTCCGTTATACGACTTAAAATTAGAAAGTACTCATATATAGGATTAAATGACCGATGTTAATAACTAGGTTTACGCCCGGCTTCGCCCGTGTAGTAAAAGGAAAGACGGTTCCGGTGCTTTTTCTCACATAATTCCCGTTCCTGGGAATAACTGTCCTATGCGGTTATGTATCAAATTTCATCCAAATCGGTCCAGTTTTTAATGAGATTAGCGCGTTCAAGCAAACAAACTAATCACTTAACAGTGCCGCTCTCTGTACTGGTCTAGTTCTTTAGGTGTGGTCTTCTCTATTTAGTTCTTCTTTAAAGATTTATGTATGTTAAAGTTTTATTAAAATTCATTCAACCATTTTAAGCGAATGTATAACAAACACCCATCCATCCATACTTACAAATTTTCAAGTTTATAATATTAGTAGGAGATTCAAACCGTTTCAAAGACCTGTTAAAAGTATTTAAAAGAATAAATAAAGAACTAAAAATGTCACTAAAAATTTAATGCAGTAAAATTATGATAAGGTATGGTGAAATTGTTTTTATTTTGATTAAATGAATTAAATACTACTTAGACATAAAATAAAATATTTTTGTATCACAAAACAATACTAATCGAGACTGTACTGTCTTCGCTTTTGTTTTTGCAAACGTCAGTTTAAAGTAGGTGTTACAAACCTTACATCGCAAGAAACTATCTGGTAACTTACTCTATGAACAAAAAAAATACATCCAAAGCAATACGCATAAATGTTTTGTTTTGTTTGTTGCGTCCGCGTCGCTTCGAGATAACGCATTCGTCTCGCGACTATCTGAGAAGTGAACGTGTTTTTAATTCCAATTTCAAACACAACCTCTTTTAATGAAACTGGTGATTTATAAAAAGAATAAAATACATTGTCAGTGGTTTGGCAGTTTGTGATGAATGACAGTGTTTTTGGCGGGAAGGCTGGATTTTTATAATGTAATTGGAGCTGAATACAAAGGTATGCTGAATAGTGTTTAGTCAATAGAGTCCGTTTGTTCCGTCCGTTCCGTCTTTGTAACTCGTGTGAATGACTCCGATGAGCGATACTATCACTTATATTTATAACAACCAGCTTTTATAGGTAAGTACTCATTATAAGAAGGTATAAATTAAAACAGCCTTTATACAATTTTAAATATAATCGTAAGCGTTTTCTACCCAGCAAACTTATTTTAATATAAAACTACTTAC
This sequence comes from Zerene cesonia, assembly GCF_012273895.1. Classification (NCBI taxonomy): domain Eukaryota; kingdom Metazoa; phylum Arthropoda; class Insecta; order Lepidoptera; family Pieridae; genus Zerene; species Zerene cesonia. Next base: position 1,291,515 of record NC_052105.1, on the reverse strand, counting down.
TTTATCGTCTATATATTGAAAGGGTATTTTTTCATATACTTAACAGTGAAACACAACAAATAACGAGATATACGTACTAAAAAATTGTAGAATTTTAAAAGAGTAACAGAAGCAGAGCAAAATAATTTTTTACTCCAGATATTACACCAGATAGAAATGTCGGTTATATCATTTAATTATAGAGGTAGTACCGTGGATAATTTGCATAAATACCCTTATGTAATATATAATCTAGTTTTCCGCTATATATTTTACCGGTTAATGGGTATTGTGGTATCATACATTTCCGTGTCTTCGTTCACGTGGAGTTAGTTTCAAAAGATGACACACGCGCAACCTTTGGAAGGAAAAAAATGTTTTGAAATATCATGCGAATGCTATTCTAACGTTTTAAATAGGTATATAGCACGATTTATATATTGCAATATGATTTAAACGTAGGTTTGTGCTATCAACAAGTTGTAACAAACACTTAGATGCGCGATACTTTTTTATTTTATACTCTGCTTTAACTTATATTTTCCAAAAAGCACTCTTTTTTCTATTTTTCCTCTTGTGATGTTCCATACTAGAAATTCTCTTCAACTAACCAACTAGCAGAGTGTAAAACTAGTTCAGTTCATTCAGTTCGTTTTATTCTAACGATGTAAGGTACTCTTTCAATTGGAATGAATACGTAATGTAATGTTTTTTTTTGCTATGTCACTTGCGTTCACTCAGTGATCATCGATTTTACCTCAATAGGTATATCGTTGGTTTGGAGAAAGTAAAAATATTCGATTTTTCGTTGTACAAATGATCTACTTTCCAAATTATATTCTTTCGTTGTCCGTTGTCATTAATAAATCTATTATATTTCCTGAGATAAAACGTCTTCATTCAATCATCGTAATTGGAATTTAAAGGCTGGCAAAACACCTGTAGTATATGTTATCTGTGGCACCTGTAAAACCATCAGTGTTAGGTACTTGTGTTTATGGGCGGTGGTGTCGCGGTGGTGGTTCTTCTCTGTCTCTTTGCTTGCCCTGCTAAAAAAAGATCCCTGTAAAATCATTATTATTCATTTAATGAGACAATACTCTGGTTCAAAGCTATATAGAAAGGTTTGAAAATTATGCAATAAAATGTTTAAATAGAAAAGCAAGGAAGAAAGTGATAATAATATCCTTTTCAAAAGTATGTATTTTAGGCATTCAATATATTAATTAAACAAATTTATATAGAATATACTGTACGATATTTTAGAAGACAATCACCATAAAGTCACTTGCATGGTTTGTGTATCTATGTTTTTTTCTATATCTATAAGTACAAATTAAATTTTATGCGATTAACAGTTCGTGCGAAGATACGTCCCGGTTAGGTCAACATTATAGAAACAAACACAACCAGGTCAGGCTAGGCTGTTTATACATACTTTATTTAATTATATGAGCTAGCGAAAACGACATTTTATTATTTTAGTTTTAAGATGCAAGATTACATTATGGATATAGCCTTGAAAACCTAGTTAATGCTTTATTTTGTTGTATGAATTTTAGTCGAATAACACATTAATATTTTTATAGAATATCCGCATTAACTTAAAATCTAAATAGGAAGAATAATGTGCTGTAATTGTTTTTATTGTAGTTCTCAATTCTCATGCATTACAATATTGTAATCACAAAATACAATGAAGAGTACATTACATACAACTAGTTCTAGACACGCAGGCTTAATTGTTTCTTGTACCTTCCATTCACTTGTGCTTTGAACATGCTTTGAGTATGAAATTTGCAAGCCTTGTGACAATACTCAAACTACTATTTGGAATATAATAAAAACATATATTATATTGACGATCCTCTTATAATCAAACGAAGAGCGGTATACGTTGAGCCGAAACTAATTTGAGGGAATTAGGCAATACATAGAAATAGAAATTATAGAGCAATATAAATTATACAAGACACAAAAAAATACAAGTAGAAAATACAAAAAATCTATACAAAACATATCTACTGATTTTAGTTGGCTATTTAAATAACCAGTCCGTTTACTTGGTAGAAATAGAAGCAGTATTGCCAAATATATCGATATTTCATTGGAATGCATGACAAAACCTCGGCTAATTTTATTTAGTAAATATTAATTTTTATATATATCTTTTATTGCAACACTCATAATAAAAGCAAAACTATATAGGGTCTATTTATCGCCTATAACACACCCCGCATACTAAATTTCATGAAAATGGTTGTAGCCGTTTCCGAGATTCAGAATCACTCGCTCTTAAAGTAACAGATTATTTAATTGAAAAAAACTCGAGACTGGTCAAGACGTTAGCCTTGGGAGTTCAACATTTCGAGATTAACAATATAATACGTATAACAAATTAAACCATTAGAGCTCTCTCAGATTTTACTCTGCATCATTATATCATCATATCTCATACTAACTGCGCCCCGTAGTTTCACCCGTGTAAATCTGCATCTCGTTGGAATATCGCAATAAAAAGTGTCCTATATGTTATTCTAGTTATCCAGCTATATACGTACCAAATTTCATTGCAATCGGTTCAGTAGATTTTGCGTGAAAGAGTAACAAACATACACATATCCTCACAAACTTTCGCATTTGTAATATTAGTAATTGTAATATTAGGATATTAAAAAGTTTTGTGGACATAAGAATCATTTACATAGCAAACAACAAATGAATTTCATTAAATCTGTGTGGAGTAATATTCTATTATTAGATATTAATGTGGTTAATTATCACTGCATCTCATATTATGTCGGTTTTGAATGTGTTACTTGATATAACCCAAATCTGCAATCTAGCACCAGTAAGGTTTCGGATTTGGTCCCACGACTCAAATTGAACGAGGTAAGGATAGAATAGTTTGGGTATAGATTTATATACAGTTTGCTATAATCCAAAAGCTTCATTGTCTAGGTAGCGAGCTTAATTGTCTCTGTGGAGGCTTTGAAACCAATTATATCCTTATCTTCTAACAACGACAATCTACATAGTTGAAAATAAGCACATGATATAGGTTGTACTGGCTTACTCTTATCAATTAGGGGTATGAAAAGATGTTGGCCTTAATTCTTAGATCTATCCGATATGCACATTTCATGAGACACGGTTCAGCCGTTTCGGAGGACTAACATTGTGACACGACAATTTTATATATAAAGAGATATACACATTTTCTTTTAGAAATTAAAAACTTTTTAACGGGTTTTAAACGCGATTTATTCATTATCCCACAGGAGATCGGCGTCAAATAGTAGTCACTGTGTTTCGTAAGGTGAATGGAGAGCCGGAGGCTCGTATGTTGTACTATTTTTCCTTCCCTTTCTCAATCCTTTCCTTTGTTGCCCTCATCAATCCTTTCTTCATCCCACCCCTTTTTTTTGTCATCAATCCACTTGCAGAGACGTATAAATAAATAAAGTATGCCCTCTGAAAATGTGGGCTGTGGTACCATCAGGCGACCCACCAGCTCCTTTGCCGACTAAAACGTAAAAAGAAAATGCTACTAGTCTAGTTTCAAATATACTAATACTAATCTAGTTTCAAGTATATTTTATAAGTCATAAGATTTCAAATATAGAAATCATAAACATAAATGCGATTTCCCAGCTTTGTGAGATTACTGCAATAATGACTTTGTTTAACGAGTTTTTAATAGCGACAGACGACTGTTGCATTTAGATTTGTTCCGATGTAGCTACGCAATCTTTGCTTTCTTGCCTCTTTCCATAAATTAATAATTGAATACCATGATCACACGCACATGCTTTTTAAGTTAACAATAATGTAAGAATGAAATATAAAAATAAGAAACTCATTTAAAAATATATATATGAACTTACATTTTCTTCTTATAAATTATAAATAAGCAAGAAGATTGCACCAATTGATTGTATATAAAAATAAATTTTCATCGATTAAGAATAAAACATGCATGTTTTAATATATTTTGCTAAATATTCTTTATCTATAATATTTAACGTTGTAAATCGATTGTCAGTCGTCAGACAAAACCCAGGTCAATGTCAGGCTTAGATAACCTTGCTCTGGCGCGTTTATGAAATCTCTAAGGAATTAGTTTTTAATTATTCATCAAAAATTCGAATTTCGAAGAGATTATATAAAGGTTCGCTTTAAATTTTTTACCCTTTTAACATGTTTATTGATTTGTTATAATTAAATGACGCATTACTCAAATCATATATTGTTCAAATAGGCAGAAATTCCATAAATGTTTGTACATTATGCCAATACTATATGTTACTTGTACATTTCCTATAATTTTTATCAAGTAGAATAAAGTTTAAATAAATATTTGAATGTATGAAAACAGTTTACACCAAAGGTCGCTCTTCCGTCTCACTATAAGAGAAAAATCATACCTTTAACGATCCAGTAATAATATACCTACTCAACAATTAAAAGAAAATTTCGTTCTTAAACATGGCGATGCAAAACGTAAAGGTATACTTTCTTGTAAATACTTTCTCTGTGGATGTACTCAGTAATAGTTGAGTGTCAAAAATACCGTTATATTCGTGCTTTGGCTATTTTCAACCTTATATCTATCGGGTTAAGATTCTTATTTATAATATAAACATCCTCTCATTGAACGATTTCTTAATTATATATGTCACCGTAAAATTGTAAACATCGTTACATTACAATATCACTGGCTAGATTCCCTCGATTTTTTAATCTATTGAATAATTGTGATCCGAAACTGTTCTTTATTAAATTCACTATTTTTCCGTTGATCTATCGATATAGATCCGCCCCGGCTCTGCCCTTGGTATATATATATAGCCTAATGTCATCCTCAATAAATGAGCTATCTAAAACTGAAAGAATTTTTCAAAACGAACCAGTAGTTCCTGAGATTAGCGCGTTCAAATAAACAACCTCTTCAGCTTTATAATATTAGTGTAAATGAGCATATTATCAAAGTACCAAATATTAGAGAAATGACATTTGATGTTTGTTTGTTGCTATTAATAAGATCAACCATTCTTCTTTTATTTTAATATTTATAACAGCTTTTATACATTTGAATATTTATAAGATTGCTGGCAGAACCTTCCTGGCTGTAGTAAACATTTTAAAGACGTTGAAAAAGCTGTAGAGCTGCTCATAAAAAATTTTGATTAAGTCTTATAAATTCATGGAGCGAAGCAATTGTAAAAATGCGCAATATTAAATTGCGTTGTGATCCTATAATAGCCCAAAAGTGATTAATTGTTGAAGTGACTGTTGAATAAACGAAATGTATGATAGATGAAAGTATAAACAGCACCTAAACACTCTCTTCTAGTGGATAGGAATAAGGAGTGCTATGGAAGTATGGACGTGTTGGCACGGTCGAGGTGATATATGGAAACGCCCCCGGTACTTATAGAGAGCAAAGTTACTATTAAGGATACTAGTTACTATTATATACCTATAATCAACATATTGTAAATAATATTATTAAAAATAGAAAAATAATAACACTGGTGATAAAGTTGGGGTCGTAAGCCTTAAAGTTAATACAGACCTAACATATTCTACATATATTAATTATTTTAAAACAAGTCAATAGTTTTTTTCCCACTTAGCACTTAATATATCCTAGCACTAATATAATAGACTGTGAAATCTAAATGTGAACAATAAAGTACTAGCTGTACTGAAGAAATACACACCCAACATTCCATTTAGAATTTATTCCTAATATATCTGGTTTAAAAAATGAAATAAAAAATAGCTTATATGATAGAATCTGTCTCTTCTCCCTTTCACTTGCTTTTATAGATTACTAGCAATTGCCTGCAGCTTCGCCCGCGCGGTTTTCATAAATGTTCATAATAGAAATTTCCTATTTTATCCTGTGGGGTAGAATTTATCAAAGTCCTTTCTTAGCGGATGCTTACGTCATAACATCTATCTGCATTCCAAATTCAGTCCTATCCGTCCAGTGATTTGGCTGTGTGTGGATAGATCACTATATCAGTCAGTCACCTTTGAGTTATATATTTATTTAGATATACGTAAGGAAATTATTTAATCCTGGCGATCCTAATCGGTATAATAAGAAAAATTGAAAAGTGGGTCAAAATCGTCCCCAAAGCTATTGGTTACATACGAGATACAAACATACATGTGAAGTTTAAATAAGCTAAGTCAAGTCGTTAATACAAGTATATTAAACAAGATTATCTTTACAATAATTACATACCTACTAAGGTTCTACATCTGAAAAGGGCATGACCGTCATATCAAAGTGTAAAAACTGTAATTAATGGTGATCACACACTAAGATTACAATTATTTCTAAGGAATCGCCGTCTTACCATATGAGGGCTGGAAAATTATATGTATATTACAAAGTTTTCTGTATATTTGTAATGCAAAAAGTTGTTACGCAATACTGACTTAGAGTAAATAACGATTTTATAATGAAAACGATATGATAATTAGAATTTTAGTTGTACCTAGAATGTTAGTTTATTTAGGTCTTAGCTTTATTCGATTCAATTCTAGAAATTAATGGTGTCGACTATTATATTGTCACAAACGGTATGTATTTTAATTAAGTACAAATTAATTTTACGAATAAAAAATTCGTTTCATGTTTAAAACTTGTCACAGTTAATAGGTCATCATTTTAGTCCATATTTACACCACTAAAAATGCTTACTCATTCCATAAGGCACAATAACGTTTACAGAAAATGCCGTTCATAGACATCGCATTCCAAGCTGAGATCAGCAGGTTTGAAGACTCGGAGTTCGAAGAGGTAGCTCGGAGGAACTGCGGAGAAGACCCCGACACGAGAAAGCAGGCTATTGAGGAGCTTAGAAGCATGATACTAGGTAATGTTAATGTTTGAGGTGAAAATGATTAATGAAAAATAGATTTTTAGGAAATTAAGTATGAGTTTTAATGGTTTTTTTTTCTTTTTTTTCGGATATGTTCATCTTATAAAAAAAAACAATATAGTACAAAAACATTTCATTTAGAAACAATCTAAAATAACTGCTATACTATTCAAACATATGAATTTAAAAAAAAAAACAAGATCCGAAACCTTCCTTTCTTCGCCTTTACACCTAAAATTGATAATATAGTTATGTGAATCAAAAGATTTAATTAGTTCATCGATTTCATTGTTGCTTAGGCCAATATAAAGTAGAAAGATAAATAAAAGTGATCTTCCTTTAGATATATATTCTTTTGAGAATATACCATACAATACATCTCTGCTTTACTTTCACATAGTTTTGACATTTCACAGATCGGTCTTCTTTTATATGTCTCCTGCCGGAACGAAATGGTTTTTGTTTTTGTTCATAGGGAATCGAACCCAGGACAAATATATAAATAGCTGTTAGGCGCAAATCCGCCCGCGCGGTTTTAATAAAATTTCGTGGTACAAACACTCATCCCCTATTTTATCCCCTTGGGGCTAGAATTTATGAAAATCCTTTCTTAAATAGATTTTGACATTTATATGTAACAGAACTACTTAATAAATAGTTTAAGCGTATGTGTGTTATTCGAACTACAGCCTATTTTATTCCTCCGTAGAGCGGGGCATATGTAACCCAAGACGTATGGACGATGCCTATTTACTACGGTTTCTACGATGTCGGCGTTTCATCCCCGCCCTGACACATAAATTGGTAAATAAAACCTTTTTAACACGCTTTTATTAGCTTCACTTGTATGTTTGTATGTATGTAACTCACACCCGTTTTTCTCCCACTTCC
>NC_052105.1:1271948-1282743 GCF_012273895.1 Zerene cesonia | reverse complement strand
TAAAAAATATTTTATAGTTTTTAGTTTGATGTGCTTGAAAAGCGTGTTTTTTAGTTTTTTAAAACTATATTTTATTTTAACACTACGACCGCCCCGTTGTTTAAGGAATGTTGTAAATAGGACATATATCTTCTAGCTGCATTCCATTACATTTATGATAATAAAACATTAAATAGATGATTCAACATACATATTTATATATAAACATAACGTGTAATATAAATATTTTTTTTATTTATTATGTATATTTACATATATATTTAAGGTTTAATCAATATTCCAAGGGGAAGGTACTAGATTTTAAATGGGACCAATTTCCCATCAAACATAAAAAAATCAATCTGTTGAAAACTCACGGAGATCTAGAATAACCAAACTCTTTGTGAAAACTGTTTTTATTCAGAAAAAAGAAAACATTTTTACAAAAGAACTCTGAGTCGTTACGGACCTGACTACAAAAAAGTGCCCATTACTATATTTTTTTAGTGTAGTTTGTTGAACCCGGAACCATTACTATTTAATGATCTGTGTTGAAACCCTTACGTTAAGCATAAACGAAATTAATAATAATGATATTTTTTGATCTCACAGAGCAAAGACATTATTGTTATTTATTTTCAAATTTATGTATTCACTTCTTGATTCTAGAACATAATTCAATACATATAACGATTGTTCTAGAATCTTAAATAATTGATTTAAAAATTTTGCTTTTTTAATTAAAGTCAAATGAAAAATTAAAACAAAATGACGCAATGATAAATTGTTTCTAAAAGACTTTACACCTGTCTTCCTAAAATATGTTTTTATTTCTTTGTATTAAATCTTTCACACCGATAAACATATTACAAAATTATCTTCGTCCCAATTAACAATAGGTAAATAATATCGTTATAATTGTGCAACTAATTTGCATATAAATGACTATTTAGTTATACCATTTCGTATTTATCTCTCATCTATATATAACGTTAGTTTCGTAATGCGCGAAAAAACTTCTAATGCTAGTTTTATATTCAACTCCAATGCACTCACTATTGGTGACAGGCAAACTGAAATAGACCTTGACTACATATATTACCTTTCCATTCCGACCTATAATGTCATCGTAACATTGAAATAGTACTTGCTCTAATATAACTAACGCCTATATATATTCTTGCTTCCATGCACGATACATTATAAGGTAAAGAGAATATTGTTTACAAATGGTTAATCATAGGTTATGAAATGTAAAAATAAACTGAATTTAATGTCTATCAGTTCATTAAACTGTTTATTTTCAACGTTTTAATGAATATTGTTTTATGTATGAATCATACTATATAAAAATAATGATTGCTGTTTGTTTATTTTAAATAGTTCAGAATTAAAAAACATCTGATACGATATTAATGAACTATAATTATGAGTATGCTGGCATAAAACTATGTATATTCTGCTTCTTTTATAAAAAAATAAATAAAACGAACAACTATGACCAAGAATATATTGGTTGCCAATTTCTATTATAATAGATAGTCACTGCATAGGAGAATACTCTTCCACCATCACCATCCAGGACAATTGACTATAAAAAACCCAGTATAGAAGAAAACGATATATTAACCAAGAATACATAACTGTTCTAGATGGTTCGATATGAGGACTTCCGTAGAAAGAATTCTTATCTCTACGACTGCAATGCGTTTGGACTGCAGAGCGTGAAAGATGTGTACGGAGGCACACTACCCGATAGTCCTGATAATGGCAGGATCACGCTTATGAGGTTCGGTGAGTTTTTTTTTATTTATTGTGTTTCTGGATATATCGTAAAGACAGAAAGGAGGGTGTGGATCAATTGCAAGGCGTCTGATGTATTAGGCAAACATAGCTTGCATTAGATAGATACAGTGACCTCTACATCGTATCATGTACCTAGTATTTTGGCCGATTTAACGAAATAAGATAGCACTAAGGAATTTCCTTAGATGTAAATACTGCTGGTCCTATGGTTAAGCAAGCAAATACACAAACCAGTGTGCTAAGTCAGCTCTATAAACCACATCAGATCAGTTTGAACTACCTTTTCTTATTCTCTATTCATCACAGTATAATAAATAATACAGTTATATTTTAATTATCATAACATTCTGTTAGACTGCAATTAATAATTTCCAATTAGTTCCCTATGTTATTTTGCTCTTTTAAAAATTTAAACTATGATAAAACGTGTTTATCATATGAAATGTGTTCACACCCACAGTATAATAATTGCTCAGCTCAATTTACGTAGCTATATGAAATGTGGTTAATCATCAAGTGTGATTTATGACCGAGCTCGGTTGACTCGTATAAAACGGTGTCAAATGTAAACATGGCCGAACTTTATCAGTCTGTAAAGCAATTAAAAAATATGCGTAAAAGGCGAAAGTAATACTGATAATAAGTTTTTTACATAATATTTTTAAAAACAATTGTCGTCATTCCCATCAAATGCTATAATTTAAAAAAAAAAACATTGTATTGTTTGTTTTCCAAAGATTAATAAATAAACGCTAACAAGCGAACATTTCAATTATTATCAAAGTTTATAACAACAGTTGCAAAACTGCTCAAAATCGGTCTTTTCCAGGTAGGTGGAATGTAGAAGAAGTCCCTATAGTAGACGTAGTACGGTGTGCGTTACTAATGGACGAGATAGCGGCGATGCAGCCTCGCCTGCAGATCCTGGGAGTCACCATCATTGTGGATCTGGAAGGCCTGGGGATGAGGCACGTGCGCCCTCTCACAAGGACGGTAGCTGGACAGATTGTAGCTTTAATGGGGGTAAGCAACCTTTATGCGTATTTATTGAATAACTGTATAGAGTTGTTTGCCATCGCACACTGAAATATAGATTGGGAACTGGATATCAGTTGAGTTATGACAATTTAAGATGCCATCTCTCTCATAAATTTCTCTTCTTAAGTTAAGTCACATAAATAGTTTACTTTACAGGTAGCAATCAAAGGTAATGGTAAAATCATTCGGTATTTTGTTTAAGTATCATAAAAATCTATCACGTGCCTCATTGCCAAACTTTAAGAAGATTTTTTTGTGCGTTAATTAGTCTTAGTAAGGCTTATGTTTCATTGCCTTTGGTAAGAAAAATACGGTCTGCATATACTCGTTTGTCACCAATTCCTTTATTTTTCCATGACACGGATTCTAAAGTGGTCTATACTAAAATCTCACTGTTTCTAGTACACTAAATCAATGACCTCTATCTTTATGATTTCCAGGTGTCATTCCCAATCCACATCCACGGCGTCCACGTGATCAACTACAACTGGATCCTCAGTAGCTTCTTCAGCCTTTTCAAGCAGTTCATTCCAGCAGCCGCGTGGGCTCGTCTCCACTTCCATGGCAACGACATGTCCTCCCTCCACAAGCACATTGATCCGGTGTACCTTCCGCAGGAGTACGGAGGGAGGTGCCAGCACGTCATCAGTACAGAGGAGTGGCTCCGCAAGATCAACATGTACAAGGACGAGTTCATGGTGCAGGAGCTGAGGGCGCTGGGGTTCACGGTGGACGATACCAAAAGTGATGGGTGGAGCGATATGTAGTTTTCGATAAATTAACAAAGAGAATGAATGTTTTTAAACATTTAGAAGAATGAATTAAATAAACAATAGCTTTTGCCCGTGAATTGGCACCCGGATTTGGAGTAGTTTAATAGATGATATTATACATATAAACCGTCCTCCTAAATCACTCTATCTATTAAGAGAACCCGTTCAAATCCGTTGCGTAGTTTAAAAGATTTAAATATCAGGACATAGGGAAAGAGAAAGCGACTTTGTTTTATACTATGTAGTGAAGGGAAGAACAAATACACCACTCGATGTTATTTTGCATATATTTACTAACGGAATGGTGTAACATCTAGAACTTTAGGAAAATACGTTCAGTATATATTGTGAAGGGAAACGTTCTTAGAAATAGCAATAAATTAAATAGAGGAATGAAGTCTGGGAAGATAAATATGCGATTGGAACGATGTGGAGTTTAGAACTTCATTATAATAAATTAAACAGTTCCAACTCGTTTAAATTCTGTTCTTATTAAGGTGATTACGAGAAGCAGCTCTAAAATGTTTGATTATCTTTATAGTAAATTATAAAAAGTGTACCGGGGATCCAGAACTATTAATGTAACAGTGTACAAACTAGGCATTTATGATATTGTTAAGAGATAATAAGAGAAAATCAAAACATTGAATACCACTTGACATATAACATAGGTTATCGTAATAAATAATACTAAACTAATAACATCTCAAATAAGATACGTATGTCAAATTAATGGTCATAAAACGATGGACAGATTTGGCCAAATTATGGTAGGGTCTGTTCAATCTTCGAGTGAACGTTCTAGTTACAAAAACTTGCACATAAATTGGCTTTAAAATTGAATTTCGTTATATTTAAATTCTGCTTCTGAATATTACAAGAAATAACGTCAAAATAAAGGTCAAAAAATTTAAAAAAAAACATCGTGTTTTACAATACAAAAATAAAGACTAGTAAAAATTGGTGGCTTAATATATTATTACTAGCGATCGGCCCCGGCTTCGCCCGTGGTACATATAATGGCTATAGCACTCAGGGGTCACCTACTAACCCATCGGTGAAACAATTTTTGAAATTGGTCTAATAGTTTCCGAGATGAGTGCGTTCAAATAAATCTCCAGCTTTATTTATTAGTATAAATTACATAGGCTGTACAATAAAAATAATGCTGACACTACGTGTCGAAGAAGGCTCTCTTTTGTAGTTGGTTAATTAAATATAGTGTTTTGGGACCAGTTATATACGTAGATGTATTTAGTTATATATTAATCAACGCTATGTAGTCTGAGGTTTGATACTGCAAACTTAACTAATTTTAAGACTGGGATATGGTAAGATCGGTGATAAAACGCATTTTGATACTCATAATATTTTATTTGTTTATGTATTATATGTGATTATATGATTGATTTATAAATATGATTTTTATTATTCCTTACATTGCATTTCTCTTAAATAACACATATTATAGTTTACACAAGAGAGATTTAACAATCCTAATAAATGTATTACTAAAATTTTTAAATATTACTTTTTGTGCGTGCTTTTTTATGTTATAGATTTATGGACAATTGTAATTTTCTTATGAAATCGTTAAAAATGATATGTTTTATTTATTTATGAAATAATGACTAGAACTATACACAATATGGTTACTAGTTTGATCATTACGAAAGGGTACTAATAAAATTTTAAGCTACACAAGCTTTGGAAATTAAAAACTTTTTAACGGATTTTAAACGCGATTTATTCATTATACTATTAATCCGACGTTTCGAACACTTTACAGCGAGCGTGGTCACGGGGAGACTCGAAATCGCGTTTAAAATCCGTTAAAAAGTTTTTAATTTCTAAATGTATAATACTCGCGTAAAACCAAACACAAGAAAATACACAAGCTTTGTTAATTACGCCTCTATAATCCCTTTAAATATAACCGAGACCATCAAGGATACGGGCTTTGCTGTGATGATTGATTCTGAAAAGCTCTTCATCCCCCTCGAAAGATGTTTCATAATCTAAAGATTCCTGATTCCCTGGTATCGGGAAAAGATTTTCATTGAAATCATACAAGTCGTCTTCATTCATTATTTCATTATTCATCATGTCATCATCATTTTTATAAATACGGGGGCCGTTTTTCATGTGATTTGGCATTTGTTCTGTTCCATGTATAACCAGGGTCATTGGTTCCACGATACCATAGTTCGGCTCCCTAGTCTGAAAGAAAATAAGTATATCAGGAAGCTATATTCATTCTTAGAACACATAGAATAAGAAAAAAAAGAAATCGCCACCGCCCATGAACTTTCGCAAAGATCAGTATCTCGAATAATGCCTTAATGAAGTTAGAGATATGTAAAAGCTTGACGACAGGAAAGAATGAATGGACTAGAAAGGGTGACGAAAAAGAAAGACCTTTCTGCTCCCTGTATCTATTCACTGTACTGATGAACATTAAACATGCAGTATAATAGCATTTATTAGCTATTATATACTTACGCATTAAGCAACTATTATTTATTATAAATAAACGACGCACACGGCGAAATCGACTATACGAAAGTTACATGTAAGAAAAACTTTGTGGACAATAGTCATAACTACTTTTAATAATAGAAGATTCCAATTTATTGCTCAATTTAATAAGAAATAAAGTCTACTTGAAACTCTTTGAATAAAAACTTACCGAATCTTGCACGATGACCTTCCAAACTCCATTAGGGTTCTCACCCCAAGTTGCCACAGATGTTAGAGGCCATTTAAAGAAACCGGTTTCTGAAGAGTCCTTCGGCCGAGGACTGAGAACTTGGACTTTAGTACCTGATTCGAACAATATTTTCCTTTGAGTCTAATCGACTAACTAAACTTTTGATTTTATAAATTAATTTTCTAATTAGATCTCTGCTTGATAGACAGATGAAAGCAACATGAGTAAAAACACATTTTATTTTTATTTAAATGAACGATGTCAATATTGCAATTATATTTCTACTAGCTGCGCCCCGCGGTTTCACCCGCGTAAGTCCGTATCCCGTAGGAATATCGGGATAAAAAGCTGTCTTTATGTTATTCCAGTTGTCCAGCTGTCTACGTACCAAATTTCATAGCAATCGGTTAAGTAGTTTTTGCGTGAAAGAGCAACAAACACACACTCATGCTTACAAATTTTCGCATTTATAAATACCTATTAGTAGGAAGGATTAGTAGGATTAAAAGAGATGCTAGTTGATATTCTATGAAAGATCTTGGATATAATATATAAGAATCGAGAGTGGGTTTTATTGCTTCGTCGTAAGGAATGATTTTTCGTGATCGCGAGTTGGCTTCTTGTTGGTTTTGCAATAAATTGAAATAAAAATCACCTGTAATATATTCAGAGCAAATTTTTTTGCCATAAAGTTTAAAATATCTGTAGGAAAAACAATTATAGGACAAATATCTCAAATATATGACATTTTTATTAAATACTAATCCATACAACGTATGAAAGCATATTACAAACTACAACGATGTACTTTAGAAATTAAAGAGTTTTTAACTGAATTCAAACGCGATCTATTCATTATATTAAACATACACCAATAAAATAACAACTGTCAAAAATCCTGAAATAGAATGACCTTCACCGAGCTGGTTAATGACCAAACATATTTTTTATGTAATTTTATATATCTATCTATACTATACTAAATATGGTCGGGGTCAAATTTTGTACATTAAAGATATGTGTGGCGTGTTATTGTCAATACTGAAGTATAAAATGCAATTTAAAAAAATTTTGTCTGTCTGTCTGTCTGTATCTCGAATGAGAATCACGCAAAAACTACTGAACGGATTTTGATAACGCTTTATATATACTACCTACCCCGATGGATCTTATTTACTTTTCATCCCGGAAATCGATACGGTGCCTGAGGGGGGAGGGGTGAAAGTCAATCTAAGTTTTTATTGACAAACGCGAACGAAGTCGCAAGTACAGCTAGCAAAAAATATATTGCATATGGGTTGCCTAATGTACTTGCGATTCATTCACAAACCTTGCGGGGACACCAAGTAAATTTCGAGAGCACCCCGTCTCGTGTATTGTATCGTAATTATAAGTTCCACGTGCTCCAAGTAGTGTATTCTGTCGTTCACATATATATCCACCTCCACGGGTCGTATTGGACTGATGCTGATGGAGGCATTGCTGAAATTTTAAGTGTAAATACGTTATGTAGTCAGTGTAAATTGCAGCTTCGGCCCAGCCGCAATCGGTCCAGCCGTCCACGCCTGATGGTGTAACCTATTTTTAGGATTCATTTTGCAGAAGATAACCGTTTTGTTACGTAACGCGTTACAGTCCCAGTCTGCTTTAGGCACACCGTGCTAGTCATAAAGTAATAATAATAAAAGTAAAGTTCACTTCGGTGGGGCGAAAATGAGAAGCAGAAAAATCTAAACGGAAAGTCAATGAATCTATTATTTTCGATCCATAACTGTTCATTTTAATTATTATATAGTACTAAAACACAAGTCAAAGAAGAATAACTCTCTGTATAACAAAAACGTTGCCGCATCGTCGTCGTCGGTATAATTTTTTGTAGTCCGCGCACGGAGCAATATCGACAGTCTGACGTAACTAACGTCCAAAGTACTAGGAGAGCATACTCACGCAGATGTGTACGTAGATATTTGCTTCTTTGGGACTGTTATCCAGTTCAATGCTACTGTTACAAGGCGGGCCGCATTTAAGAGGCCAAATCCAAATCGTACGTCAAAACGCAAACCAACCCTGCGAATTTATTAAAGTGTTATTATGTATGTTAAGTGAACGCTTTAATTAACTTTAGAAATATAAAAAATTGTAAAATAAATACCCATTCACTTGCCATCCTTTATTTTGAGACAAAGGTGCGTATTCAGATGTCCATACAATTAAATGTTGAACATCTCGCCAAGTAAGATTTGGGCTGGAATAGGGTTAATTTAAAGTATTAATTAATGTTATTCATCTTCATAATCATTTAATTATTCACTAATTGATTTCGTACTTAGCATGCAGTGCTAAAGCTATAATTCCTACTGCCAATGGAGCGGCAGCCGATGTTCCGGTGTGACCAAGAGTGCATGAATTATTTGTATCTGTTGTAGCCTGTGGATTATAGTATTATCTCGTTTTAATACGGCTATAGTTTGGTGAAGTGCGAAAGAGATAGAGAATTTTTCCTTTTACGCAAAATTAGATGTTATTCTCTAGGTCAGAGATTCGACACTTGAATGAATATAAAATATTAAAATAACGGGCTTACATATATTTGAACAGTTTAAGAATTAACTTCATTGACAAATTATAGGTCAACAACTGTATCCTATACACGTACCTAAACCTATACCTTGTAAACTAATAATTTTTATCTATCTTTTGAATTGTTTAGAAAATTATTGTGGTAGATTAATATTTTAAAAAATAAACGACCAATATTTTTATTATTATTTCTCTTATAAATTTATACTTCTACCATGATTGACCACTGATGCTTTTGCCCATTTACAAATCATATTGTTAATTGGCTTTGATTAAATAAATAACAAATCAAACAGTGGCTTACTATCTTCTGATCCTTATAAGCACCAGAGGAGTATGCAGTGGCAAGAGTTGAAGAACAAATTTCGCCGTACCACGGGAACAGGCCTTGCTGCGACGCGCTGCCTATCGATATTGTATAAATACTTGATGAGTAACTGAAATAAGTGTCCAACAGATTAAATAAATAATTTGAAGTATGTGCCACTACTTAAAATATAATCTGATAAATGTGTTCTCTTTAATATTTAAGCAAGTATTTATAGAAACTACATTATTAACGTAATATGAAGAAAGTTTTTTTTTCTAATTTAATAATTTTTAAGGTCAAATTAGTGTCAGTACCTATGCTTATCATAATATGTCGCTTGTCTATAATATTAGTTTTACATAGTATTCGACTAGATGGCGTTGTGTGACCAGTAGCATATTTTATTTAGTTACTAACGGTTCGCCCCGGCTTCGCCCTTGGTACATTCCTGTGTCATTCAATGATGTTGCAGCTTTCTTGAAAACGGTCCAGTGGTTCTTTATAATATAGTATAGAATATAGATATCAATACTTGATCTTTGAATATGAAATGAATGAAATCTGATGAAATGAAATCTTTGAATATTATTGAAAGATTAGGATTAAAATGTCTATCTACCCATCACAGTTGCAATTATCACCGTGACCACCTCCATTACCATTTGCCCAAACAAATATATTCCCCTTTCCACCTCGACCCTGAAAGCAAAACAGACTGAAATTATATGTTAAGTACGTTTAATTACATCATACTCCTTAGAAGTATGGAGAGATCCTCACTCCTCAGTTTCTCATAAGGGGGCACGGAGCGCAGGACGAGAGATCATTTATTTTATTTGTTTTATAGACGAACATTATATAAAAATATTTTAATGTACCTGTTCAATTCCACGTTTAAACGCCTCAACTGCAAGCCTACCAGGTCCCTCAACTGTTTTCCCATCGTCGTTGGGACCCCATGATGCACTGTATATATCAACCTTATCCCACGCATATCCTATAACATATAATGTACTCTCTTAACATACTAGCTGTAACCCGCGGCGTCACTCGCATGGTTACCCGGTTAAAAGTAGCCTATGTGCTTATTCAGGCTATTATCACAGAATAATTATTGTATAGGACCTCAGACTTCAAAATCGATAAGTCGGAGTTCGAGAAAACCTTTTTAACGGATTCTGAACGCAATTTATTCATGTTGTTTAGGTTGACGTTTCGAACACTTTGCAGCGAACGTGGTCACGAGGAGGTTGTCAGTTATCTAATGAATAAATCACGTTTAATATCCGTATAAGTTTTTAATTTCTAAAAACATTCGATTTTACATCTTCCCCCTACTCATGGTTTCCTAGTAATCGTGGTCACCGCGACCGTATTGTGGCCGCCTCTGCAGGCTTATTGTGGCCGCCTCTGCAGGCTTAAGGGGCCAGGATTCTGGAGGTTCCGGGCAATGCAAGCTCGAAGGAAGCGGATTCTCTCGCTGACAAGCTGAGGGAGGTGTGGGACGAGGCCACTATAAAAGTCTCTAGGCCGGTAAAATGTGTAGAGGTGCGGGTTACAGGCCTGGATGATTCCGTGGCTGCGGAAGAGGTTGCGGCT
>NC_052105.1:1225005-1270948 GCF_012273895.1 Zerene cesonia | reverse complement strand
TGCGGCGAGGCGGTGTGGGACGTGTTCCGCTCACGCCGCCCACAGGAGGGTCGAGCGGTGATTTCACCTTGCCGCTCTTATTCCTAAGCATGGCCCGGGAACGGGCTGCCGCCGAAGGGGTCACGGACGTATATTAACAAGCTCCCGTTACCCCTTCATGAAAGCGGCTCGTCGGAACACAGTGGGGTTTTAGTCGGTAAGAATCCGACATAATCCACGGCTCCTTTTCCCCGGGGGCCGTGGGTATCTATGTAAGATTTCCCCACTATAAAAAAAAAAAAAAAAAAAAAAAAAAAAAAAAAAAAAAAAAAAAGGCTTAAAATATGTCACTCAAAAAAAAAACAAACGGCACGAACGAACGTTTCGCTTAATTTTGATTGACCATGATGGTCGGTCACACGATGGAAACTTTGAAAGCTAGAATGCAACGTTTTCGACACAAGATAGGAGTCGCTTGCGTTGATTAAAAATTGATTTTTATTATTACACATTTTATTTAGATAATTATGTAAAAATGCAGTATAATTTAAATCAAACAATGTTTATTTACACTTACAACTTGAAAGCAACTGATATATTATTTAAAATATATGTATTTTTTTATTAAATCACAATAAAGGTGAATATGAATTTAATTTGACACACGCTTCGTCGTTGAGTTATTGCCATTTTTACACGAGTGACGTTCGACTTCGTTTGGACGAGAGTGTCTCTCGCGGGTCTGTTACATTCTAACCCAGCACGTTTATTAAAAACGGTGGACGGTGTCGTGGAGACGACACGATGGGTGATTCGTTTTTAAAGTTTTCGTTTTTACACTAGTAGTATGTTATCTGTGGTTTTCATTCTAAAAAGCGCAATGCGTGTGTGCACTGTGTCCTGTGCAGAGCGATTTTATTTATCTTTGTTTTAGAACGTGATTGAGTTGGAAAAAAAAAACATTCTTTGCGTGTCGTGGGTTGTTGCAACAAATAAATAAATAGCCATTAAAAACAATAAAAAAGAAACAATTTAAAAAACACCACCGTCAATTTTAATTTGAAAATAAAAATGGGTTCCTTCTTCTGCTGTTACGTCATAATTTAGCTGTCATATTAGGAGTACATAACGTCTAAGGAACTAGGCGTTTGAATGGTATTGCTAGTACTTATAGTATTTTTATAGAAGTGTGTCTATCTTGTTGTATTGCAAATATAAATTTGTATTGCAAATAACAAACACAAATTTGCTATCCAATCGCAAATTTGTGTTTGTTTATGATAACGATTCCATCGTTTTTGGGTAGATTCCGTCGATCTGCTTAATAACATTACTTATTTACTTACCATGGAAGATAAAAATTACATAAAATTGTTCGCTCTACCCGCTCCAGCTACGACAATAAATATATCTAATTAAATGTTTTAAATGTTTCGTACTAATCTGTCTAAATAAAATCTCAACACGTCCAGTCTTCCCAAATAAGTAAGTAGTTAGTTAAAATTGGGCATAGAGTTTTTTATAAACAAAACGGAACAATAAACATACAAAAGTAAGTTGCATCTTTTTGTCTGTGGGTACGGGAAAATATAACGTAGTAAAAAAGTACGTGGAAAAAAAACGCTTTCAGTATCCAGTATTTCGGGCTCAACTTAGCAATCGTTGATACTAGGAGAACATAAAGCTTTAGAGGTATCACATTGAAGTTTGTATTGCTGTTTCGTTTAACCTATTGCTTCTCCTTCGACACGATCAGTGATTCGTCCATCAAGCATCCGTACACCGCCCACCTTCGCCCGCCAAGCCACTCCTACACCGCACTTTCCGTTGTTTGCAACCATCGCTATCTAGAACCGAAAAGATAAAGATAAAAAATATTTACTTTATTTATCAAACGAAAAACTATAGTTACTATATTATTTATGCAAAATTTTACATACTTCTCCTGCACATCTGGTACCATGTGAATTTCTATTTTGTTCGTCAAATCTTGGAAAAGGATCCGAATCATGATCATTGCAATCCCAGCTTATTTCCTCGTCCTTTAATTAAAAAATTATAGACAGACATTTTAAATTACATAAATGATATAAATTACTAATTTGCATAAAGAAC
The DNA here is from genome assembly GCF_012273895.1 of Zerene cesonia. Lineage (NCBI taxonomy): Eukaryota > Metazoa > Arthropoda > Insecta > Lepidoptera > Pieridae > Zerene > Zerene cesonia. Next base: position 1,268,854 of record NC_052105.1, on the reverse strand, counting down.
CGAGGCACTGAGGAGTTTATAAGCATTCTGTACTTAGAATACTTATAAAAAACGTTACACATTTATTTAGATACATTATCATGCATTTGATACACACACGCTCTTATAACCTACAAGTAAATTTGTTTGTTTCACGCGTTAATCTTAGGATTTACCAAACTGATGTGAAAAATTCTTTCAACATTGGATGTTTATATTATGTACGTGATCCTCGAGTACCAACCAATATTTACTTATTTACATTGATCGAAGAGGCTGAATTAATGATCATACAACGGCCCACGGGCGAATCCGGGGTTGACCACTTGATTTTATTTATACTCATTGCTTTATGGTTTTCGACCATTGAACGAGGAAATTACAAAAATTAAAATTTTTATTATTTATTTCCAAGCGACATTTGGTGGTGCGTCACGAACGACGCATCGGCCGCGAAGTTACTAGGGAACGAGGAGCTAAACGAAGACCGTTTTGTTTATTTTATTTCAAAAAATAGGGTCCCTAAACTTAGTTAAATTTTTTTGTTTGCTGTTTTAATAACAGAGAACAAAGTGATAAAAAAAAAACAATTTAGTTATTTATATGCTCTGTTTCGTGCCTATAACCTACTATAGATAGATAGATATCACTTCTATAAAAAGGAGGTTAGGTTTCATACATAGGTAATAAAAAAATGTGCAAATTTTGTTTTTAGACTTCTTCCTCAGGTCGGCCGTAATTTGATTTGGTTCCTCTCGTTGAGGTTAAACGTTCTTCCTATTCCAACTAAACAGTTGTAGGATTTATAATTTTTTTATTTTCTAAAAGTTGGGTCAATGAGTGGGTGATCCACATACAATGATGAAGAAAAAGTATTGTTTTTAATTATGAATACGAAATACAGTTTCGAAACATAGATAAAGCTTCTATCTATCTCATAGGATAAACGACATACATACAGTTTGGATGGAGGAGAGAGAACAAAGGCGACCGACGCACTCGAAGGTATTCCATTCGTTTTGTGTCAGTATTGTCGAAAAACTCCGCTTAAAGCACCAGGCGAGCATAAGCTACTGAAGATCAAAATATGTAGTAGGATTTTGACAGTTTTTATTTCAGATTTTGACAGTTATTTATTTTATTAGCTTTTGTCGTGTCGATCGATGATATTTTGCAGTTACGCCAGTATTGTCGACAAACTTTGCTAAATATACTAGGGTAGCATAATAAGATGGTAGATGCACTACAATCAGTGAGAGAAAAGATGCGCACCACTATTTTGCCAGTGGAAAAGGTTGCCACGGTTTCATTTACCATACATACAATAATTACTAAATAATCACAGTAATAGCAATATTAACAATTAATAAAAAAAATGAATCGATAAAATTATAGCATAATTAAAACTCTCCTAATTAAATTTTATTTCATTGTTATTTATTTTATTTAACATTTTTTTCCCAAAACAAAAATAGACAGACAAGGTTTTCTAAATAGTTATTTATACCACAGATAAATTAATACGTATCGTGTTATATTAACGTCATGTTTGCATGCATGTGCACAAAAAAAAATAAAGTGAGTGAGGAGAGGATTCGCGTATTTTTCAACACCCAACCACCAAACAAACCACTCCAGATTTTTTATAGTTACGACAAAATCACCTCGAACTTTACTATTATTACCAGGGCAACATAGCATATTTGAAGATTTCTTAAAAATGCAATCGGACATGACCTGTCTACTGATTATAAATAAAAGTGAAGGCGCGGCGGCGTAAGCGGATTATTTATTTATTACTACTAAGTACTAGCTGCTTTTCCCCGCTGCCGGCCCGTAGTACATGAAGTTTTTTAAGGATTTAAAAGATTTTCAAACGGACCAGAAAATAATGCGTACAAAATATATAATTGTGCTATTTATAATGTAGTCTAGTAAATAAATAAATAGATTTCCGTCGTCGAAAAAACAACGTATATTTTGATGACGTCATAAGGCTAGCCTGGATTAACAGGAGAACAGAAATATGCAGGCGGCCCACGATGAATAGGTGCACGGTGGTGTAAGAATCTTACTTAATCCTTCGAATACTTCTAATGAAGCGATTTTTACCAATATTTATTTGCAGAATGTATTTCTCCTAAAGAAAATTTAATAAAATAGGCAATCTCAACGACTACCCTATTCAAGCTTCGCCGCGCATAGCCAATACTAAGGCTATGTCTCTTATGCAAAAAACGTCAACAGCGTCACTGTGAAGAGGTACCACCCCAAATTAAACAAAATCATGCATAAAAAATACGACAATTTTTTAATATCAATTTTTATACATCAAATTTTCTGCAATCTTAAAGTTAATTAATTATTGATAATTTAACTAATTTCTTATTCTCATAAAATCTTACGTTTAATACACACACAATCGCACAATCCCAAGAATGACATTGTAAAAATTACCGCCATATTATAGTAGAAATTTAGATTTTATCATTTATTAGCTAGCGGCTCGCCCCGGCTCCGTCCGGGTATATCCTATTTTTTAAATTCGATCAAACTGCACATGGTGTGCAAATTTCATTTTATAAAACCTATGTATACCATCCACAGACAAGCAACGTTAATTAAAAATCATATGTAAAAAAGATTTGTGCTAGTTGTGAATTTAGTTTTTTAAATACGGGGCATATTGACGGTACAATGAGCTTCAAAGCAAATAAATGCAGCACGCAGGTTAATACTAGCAAATCAAATACATCAAATCAAATACATCAATTTTATCGAGAAAAGAATCCAACCAAACCAACCACACCAACCAACCAAACTCACGTCAAATTCGCCTCAAACTTTGCCCAAAGTACCAGGCGAGCATAGCACTTACATAGTTATCTCGCAGATCAGTGTGGTTGTGTTCGATACCGTCGTCCAGTATTGATATACGCACACCCAAGCCGTTATACCCCATGTCATAAACTGGTAGAACGTTAAGATCAAGTCGCGGGAGATCCGTGAATGTTCGGGTGTCTTGCTGAAATTACCATTATAATGCATCTCGTAAACAAATATCATTAAAACATCAACAAACTATAGGCGAGGGCGATCTCTAATGATATTTGAATTAGTCACAAGAAAGCAAGTTAGTTTTTTTTTGCAAATTATCTTAGCTTGCTGAAAACTTGGGTAGTTTCAGGGTACTCTAGCTACCTTTTAGTTTAGAAATAAAGAGAGTTATTTCTTTTTTTCTAAAAGATAGGAGTATAGTTTGCTAGCTTATTATGCTGACTTGAAAATACTTTATACTTTAAGTCCTGATGTAACCCGACTGACGTCCTGACGTACTACAGTTATAGTATTTTTTGTCATCAACTTGTAAAAGGATCAACTTACCAAATACCATTCATAACCCCAAAGCTCATCATTGAACAATGTACTGGGAACATTTTTCTTGTTTCTATCTCCGTCGCTCTTATTATTTATATAGTTTTCTTTTCTCTTTACTCTTAACAGTTCTTCACTTGTATCCACCAATGGATATCGTTTGGCGCGTTTTATGGTGAAAAGCTGCTCCGACCAACGTATCTGGGAAAGTGTTGTATATTGGTCTAGTCTCGGCATTGATATAAAGTTAATTATATATTAATGGTTCAAAGACGCACGTCATTTATTTTATTTTATATTTGCGCAATTTAAATTGGCAGTGCAATGTGGACTCTAAAAGTTTGCACTCAAAGAAAACATTATAAAAATTTTGTTCGACTAGGAAGTTACAAAGAATTAAACAAAAGTAACGGCTTAACTAATAAATAATCTATCTATCTTAACGGCTTAACTAATAAATATATATCTAAAAGCGCCTGCCTGTAAGGCCACTGACACCGTTTTGCAAACGGTCGAAAACAGCACGTGTATTGCAAGTCAGTTGTACTAGGGGCTCATAGAAGGAAAGCAGTGACTCACCCTTCTATCGTTGGCAAGTATGGATGTGTGCTCACTAGGGGTGCGACGATTTTTACTGTGGACTCGATACGAATAAACGTTTGGAAATCCTAACAGCTGAAACAAAGTTAATTATTATACAATATAGTACGAGGGTCGATATAATTTTTTTGGCCAGTTATTTAAAAACAAGTGTAGCTTTGTAAACAAAATGCATCCCTGACCCAAGGAGCAACCCTCAAAGCCAGCAACATCTTTGAGACCTCCTTAGTTGCGCGGCAGGCGATTCGCTTACCGCTATGTCACGTCACGTATAATATTTGACATGTATACAACAACACGGCATTACACACAAAATTAAGCGATAGAGAAGACATTATAGACATTCTAATGAATTGTGTCATAAGAATGTCTTCCTACTTTGAACAGAAATAATCTTGAAATAGCCCAAACATTCATAACCAAAGTAAAAAGAAAAAGTTGGTTTAGTAAAGTAAGAGATGATGTGAAAAACATATGTTGTTGTCTGTACTATCTATCACAAAAAAGTTATGCTATAATTTCTTTAGAACGTAACATCACTACATAGTATAAAACAAAGTTGCTTAATCTGTCTCTATGTCCTTATGTATGCTTAAATATTTAAAACTACTCAACGGATTTTGATGGAGATTTTTTTAATAAATAGAGTGATTCAAGAGGAAGGTTTATATGTATAATAATACTTATTAAACTACTCCGAATTAATCCGTGCGACGCCGCGGGCAAGAGCTAGTAATTCATAATATAAATGGAATATATCTCAAAGATAATTTTAATGGCACATCCCTGTTGCCATTCTCCACCGCCAAAAGCGCCCTAATAAGTTTAATCCTACTGCGGTGCTTCGGTCCTGCTTTCGCACCCCTCGCAACCGCTACCTCCTACACATTCCTTCATTCCTGATATTTGACGTGTAAAACAATGGGATGTAGGCGGCGCCCTAGACTAAGTAAATGACAGCTTGGGCAGCCTTGGGCGGATATACACCCCTTCACTGCGTTGCGAGGAGTCGAGTGCGTTTGGTTTTAATTTATTAGTGCGTCACGTCTCCTGATAAACAATAAATAATCAGTTTAAAAATAAGCTTGTTTTCTCACGACCGTAATAATACGCATTAATGTACAATACAACCAACATCTACGAATAAAAACGTCGAAGCTTAACCTTTTTGTGTCAAATGTCATTTGAAAAGTACGATACGAACCTACTGTAGCATCACTACATAGTATAAAACAAAGTCGCTTTCTACTGTCATACAGACAGCTAAGTGCTCCTAGAAGAAATTTGTTAACGAATCGAGTTTAGTAAGCAATTAGCATAGTAAGTCCAAAATTGCTGCCACGACTTTCTGCTCATTATAGTAACGCTTCAAATAAGCTACAAAGTATAAAAGATAATATAATTTTATGTTCATTTTCTGACATTATGGTATGCGATGCTTTTAAAATATGATAATTTTTCGTATAAACCCATGATTTTATTATACTTTCTACATAAATTGTCTTTATTTTCCCGCCCGAAAGACGACGTCATTCTTAACAAATTCACCAACGTTATTACTTGAGTAATTGGATCAATCTTCAATTTCACGTTATTTACGTGCAATTTTTACATTATATTTTCAAAGAGATGAAATATGAGAAATTTTGAAATGAATGAATGAATGAATGAAAATTCTTTATTGCGTAAAAAATTCAAAAATAAGCAGTCGAACAAAAGAAACTTAAATTAAATATGTTAAGGTATTGTTTTACATCGTTTATTTTCAAGATATGATATTTTAGACGACTATTTTGAAGATGTTTATCTCGTCAACTGTTTATTTTAGCAAAATATATTCTATTATAACCATAAACTAGAATATACTATATACTCCACTTAAACAAAACTATTTATTTCAATTAGTTTTTATCATAATTATCATTATTATAAATCGTATTCATGACTATATATGCATTTCAGTATAAAAATAGGTAAGTAGTTGTTTGCTGAAGAAGTACTTGTAACATAAACCTAATATTTGTGTGCCCAATGTTTTTTACGGTTAATTTACGCACATATAAACAGACAAACAGAAGGATTGAAAAATGACTAGCCATTCTTTTGTGGTCGGGAAATAGCCTTTTATGCGTTTTGTGTTCACTTAGAAATTAGACCTCGGTATTTGATATGAATTTCAATGTAATATCTCTTTCATACGCTTTCATGAGTTTAGGAGCAGTAAGTTAAAAAATATTTAAAATATTTTTATTATATGATGTAATTAAAAATTTACATGTTATGATTTTCTTACGAGTGTCGTAAACTAGAGTTTTGTGAGAGAGATAATGTTTAGTGAACTCATCACTTGTCGCATTATTAGCATCGATTAAAGTTTGCAATCGAGTAACGGTAACCTTTTTTCACCTTCAGTCAAAAGTTTTGAACAAATGAAGCAAAATTGCAACATTTTCATATTGCATGTACATAAAAGAGACACAAACAGGAATTTTTACTTGCCTTACGTGGCTGATGTGTGCACATCCTACTAATATTTATAAATGCGAAAGTTTGTAAGGATGTGTGGGTGTTCTTGGTATAAAATTTGTACATAGACAGCTGGACAACTGGAATAACATGTAGGCAACTTTTTATTCCGATATTCCTACGGGATACGGACTTGCGCGGGTAAAACCGCGGGGCGCAGCTAGTTATATATATACCAACACTGACCCCCAATAACTTTTGAAGCACTTATGGGGCACATAGAAACTTTCAAATTTTTATTTTTTATAGAGAAATATAAGTTTCCACCAAAATTCAGCTCTGTCGGAATTTTAGTTTTTTCAATAATATATAATGATCGGACTACTGCCATTACCGCGTTTATTTAAATGTTAGAAACGAGATTTGATTGTTAAATTTTATTTTATAATAAAATAAGTATTGAAAATGAATATGCTCATAGTGTTATTGCCAATTAACTAGGTTCACGGGTTACATAGAACGGAGTGAGAATAAAAAGCGTAAATAAAGCGTAAAGCGGCTTTGCCTCTTGTCACGTGTCACGCTTGTCACTTGTCACATCAAATACATGTCGTCATATGATGTTTTTACCACACGTTAGTACCAGGGCAATATGAACGATAAGATATAACAGATGCTATCATGTATGTGACGCACGCCACAGTGTACGTATTCTATCGAACGTATGTTGTGCGAACCATGTGTGCCGTTTGTACAAACATATATTTTATTTTTTCAAATAATTTATTATGAGAATGATAACTTATGTAAAACGCACTTACTGCTCTTGAGAAAATTTATAATACTATAGAATTCTCATTATGAGATTTTCTTAGAATTTTGTATTATGCCGAAAGTAGCCTGGAAGTTTTAAACAAGAGAAGCGAAGCGTGTGTATAAAAATGTGTTTGTTGAAAGAAAGTACCACCACCCATGTGTGTAAAACAAACACGTCAATTCGGTGTCATGTGAGTTTCCCGAGACACGTATGTACTAGGGAAGCAGAATTTCATAGGAGCGATTTCACACATGTGCGTTGCGAGGGGAAGGGTTGAAGTTTAGCGAGGGTTGATCGTATATGTGTGCGTTCGTGTGACATAGATAATATACGTTGAAACAGTTTGTAAAGAACTATTCATGTGTTGTAGTTTCGCAAATATAATAAATAATATAAAGTTATAGATGATTTTTGTAATTCCAAATATGAAATATTAATATTCGTTATTAAAACTTTTTTTTTCATTGCGTAATAAATCTGTTGACTAGCGTCATGGCAATTAAAAACACTTTATAATACAAATTCGCTACGGATGAAAATTTACCCTATACATTTATTTATTTATAAGCTTTGGAACGATTTACCAGCTACGGTGTTCCGGAACAATAACGACATTGGGGCCTTCAAGAAAAGAGCGTATATGTCCCTGAAAGGCCGGCAAAGCACTTGTAACACCTCTAGTGTTGCAAGTGTTTATGGGCGGTGGTGACCATTTAACATCAGGTGGCCCACATGCTCTTTTGCTTGCCCTGCCATGAAAAAAAAAAAACATTTACTGGCTTTTCATTTTTATAGTTTCGGATTCCTTTTGGCTTAACAGACCGTTGATGTTTGAATTTCTATAATACTCCTCGATAGATTCCAGTTATTTCCATAGATGTCTAATGAATAACTATTTTAATAAAAGACAAAAACGCCTTCAAATTGTAATTTTTAGTTTTATAGCATTGAAATGCTTTACAAATGAGAAATTTTGAAAGAATAGAAAAAATGCTACGGTTAGGCAAGATACGCAGGTTCGAATCCTGCCTCGTGATCAAATTTTTTCTATTCTTTCAAAATTTCTCGCCTTCAAATTGTCTTAAACAGACCAAATTTAAATGCAACCATACGGAGGCACCAGCTTTCAAATAAAAAAAGAATCATCAAAATCAATTCACCCAGTCGAAACCTGTGGTAACAAAGCCAAAAAAGAATATGCAGTCGAATTGATAACATATCTTTTTTTGAAATAAATTGAAACAGTCGTATCTTGTTTCTAAATATAGGTATGACTCAGCACAGGCTCTTAATTATTTATAAACGTTTTTTATAAGGATCCGCGCCCAAACCCATAGATAGGGTTACATCCATCGGCATAGAAAGTTATGCCAAAGATAACAATCACTATCCTACAATTTATGCATTTTTGACACCCTTTGCTTAGAAACTAGTAGATGCCCGTCCCGGCTCCGGACGGCTCCGGATATCGACATTCCTGTTTTATCCCAAGGAAGCATTTACCCTATCACCCATGTCAGCTCATCCCCTATCTGTATACCAAATTTCATCAAAATTCGTTCAGTACTTTCAGCGTGTTTCACGGTCAAACATCCAAACAAACAAACTTTCTCATCATATAATATTAGTGAACTGTGAAGTAATTTTTAATATTATTTAAGTGTGATGATTCTGAAAATTAGGCTTTGACTTGTACTTTTTATTCTGTGCTTTGACATAGCACTCTTTAGTCACGTCTAGATGTGTTATCAATGAGAAAAATATGATTTTGTCCACATTTAAAAAGTAATTAGTTAAAAAGTATAGAGTTAGAAAGAAGAGATAAAACTCTGAAAGCAGCGCATTTTTCTAGCAATATTAATAATACCTAAATTAAATTGATATAGTTATGCTCCTGAAAAAATTTACAGCCGAGAGAGTTTAATTTCAGTTTGCATTCTGATCGCCACGTACCCTATTTTTGAGAGTTTACTGATACATACTTCTAATAGCTTCTAAACGCCTAGTTATCGTGACGGTTCACATTTGGCACCGCCTGAAAAACGGAATTTAGTCGCCAGGGGACGTCATGCACGTCTATTTTTATTATGCTACATTCTCCCTCGTTTCGAAACAGATGTCGTGATTTCTAAAGCTGAAAATGAACTCTTAAACACTCTACATTCCTAGTAAAAATTACGCCGTTTCAGCCGTCAGTGTCGCCTGAAATCTTTCAGGTGGTATTGATACCAGGTTTATTTTACTGCCATCTACCGACGTATAAGAAAAGCGCTCTGCCTTTTTACAGTATGAAACTCACCTACTACTTACTAGGAAACCTAAATACAAATTAATAAAATACCATTTAACATTACAGCATTAATAATTTATTTACTAATGACAAATTCGGAGGACCAAATTTGACCAAAGGCGCAAGCCCAAGCTAGCAAGCACTTACTTTGAAGTGATCAATATAAGTGCTATATCGTTTTTTGCCTAAATATAATTTTGTTGCCGGGGATCTCCTCTTTTTGCTTTTCTATAAGCACCTATTTTTACTGTAATTTTTTGGATGAGAGTTTAGAAATCAAAATTTCAAATGTATCCAATATACATACTATTTATAATTATGTACCATATTGAAATGTGCAAACTGAAATTACACATTTAGTTAGTAAGTTTGCGCGTAACAAATTGAAGCAAAACTCAATAACTTTAGTAAGTTTAAAATTTTTATTCAGTGACCCTTCAATTACACCCACAAGAATTTATTTATTTCAATGAACGTATTGATAGAAAGTGTATTTATAACGTAATATCTTATAGATTTGATGTCTATTAAATAAAAGTATTATTATTAGTATATGTTCATGTCAGAACGCATTTACCCTTTCCCTTGAATAGAAGTTAAAAGAAAATTAAAGTTATTTTCTAACTTTCTAGGTCACTCCAGAACGGTTAACGTTTGTTGAACTTGACGTAAACCTTGTTAGCTTGTCCTTTTTATTTATTTTATAGCGTGGGAGCCTTGAATAATTTTTAAGGATAAATATAGATATTCAAGTTGCTATGCGATAAAAAACGTCTTCATTGATGCATAAGTTTACAAATCATATTGTAATTTATAAATTAAAATTCGTAATCTCTCATATGATTATGTTATCCTGGTAAGCAGATGCTCGTGAAAAAAATTTGCGGCCAAGGTTTGCGGTTTAGCCCTCCGCCGCACCGTTCCCCCTTCTCTCCCTCCCAATATACGCTATTATATATAATCAGCCTCGCATAGATAGTATTGTATCAAAAATACATTCAATTATGCGTATACCAATTGGTTTTTATAGTAACAAAACAAATAGCTCGATAATTTGCACCCAATAAAGAAAGAATAGATACGGGAGCTTAAAGTCGTAATTGGCGCAGCATTTCACGTCGATTGAGACAAATAGTCGAACTAATTCCCTACATTAGTCACCATTACTGTCGTCTGTCCGTCAACGATATATATATTTTTAGCAAATGATTGCTTTCGCCAACATTTATTCAACAAAAAGTTTTTTTTTTCTATCAAATTATGTGAGTTTATTTGAAACTATTTAAAAGTTTCCGATATACAGAATTAAAAATAAGTTTACATAATCCATTATATAAACTTTTTGATCTAACCTAATTTTACCTAAAATAGTTAAATATGTGTATTAAATATAGTAAATTTAATACTTACAAATATATGCTACTTGATAGCCGCTTTGTATTTATATGTAAGCCTAGTATCCTAGTAGGTACTGATGTTTTAGGTTACATTCATAATTTACATAAGTAGTAATATAAAATAATGTCAATTATGAATGAATTGAACTAAATATGTTTCAAGTCTTGCCATCCGTAGATATGTGGTAATCGAGCACGCTTCGGCACGAATTGGGCACCGGGAAAGTACCACACCCATGCAGAAAACCGGCTTGAAATAGCATACTGCTGTGTTTCGTTCGGTGAGTGGGGGAGCCGGAGGCCTATATCCTTTTTATTACCCTTCCAAGTCTTTTCGTTTATTCCTCTCGACAATTCTGAATCCCTTTCCAATTTGAAGTCGGCAATCAAAGGCAATAAGGTCTGTAATCGACCTTAAGCCTCTCCAAATGTTCATGGGAGGTGGTAGCGCTTACCATCAGAGACCCACCGCTCGTGTTCAATTAAGTTGATTTTTTTGCTTTTATAAACAATAATAGCAGCGCCCCCGTTTTCAGCGTTTTTATCTGTTTAATTTAGTCCAGAAAATAGGATAGAATATGTGAAGAGGAATATTAAAAACAGAAACAATATCACAAATTACACCTCACCAAGTTACCAATGATATACAATAGCCAAAACAGTATCTGTCAATATTTTCAAGTGTTATTGCTGAAATCAAAGTCGATGCCGTCACAATTTCGAGTGCTGATAAGCCATAGCTTATCAGTATATTGTATTTATGGAAAAGCTCTATTGCGTCACGGACAGATAATTAATTTCAATGAATGAAAGCACTATTGTAATATGTGTATAAGCGACGGATATAAAAGAGCACAGCATCAAGCTAGGTGATCACCACCGCCCATGAACATTAGCAGGTACGGCCTTAATAAATTAGGAAACGATTGACTACGGTAATAAAGGAATCAATGGGAAGGGTGGGGAAAAGGATACAGACCTCCGGCTCCTCCACTCGTCGAACGAAACACAGTAGTGTGATGGTGTGGTATCTTCCCCAGTCCGAGCTGGCTCAATTCGTGGGGAAACGATCTTGACTCCCACAATAACAGTATTATTAATTCGTAGCACATAGCTTATCACTATCACTAGCAGTATCTGAGACTACGCCCCACAATAAATGGCAATGGTAGTTCCCCATCAATGTAAACCAAACCATAATATTTCGTTTAAAAACATTAGCTTAATCGTTACGATTTTCATTTTTATATGCTAGTGAAAATTTATGATTTTAAACATACGTACGTAATTGCTATAAAGTTATAACTTTTAATATAGTTTTGAATATTGATTTATTGATATATAAAATAAAACCATATTTTTTTTAATTCTTGACGGCTATGGAAATATAATATTTTTGTTGTTATAGTTTGATCGAATGTCATTATTTATTATACTCAATTTAAATGTAAATCTGATAAGAAATTCTAAGCGTAACGGAAAAATCGCTTGTTCTTTAGAAAAATAGTTTTTTTTCGTAATATGTTAATACGAATAGCTTGTTTATATATTTTATATAAAAGAAATACGTTTCCCTAAGTACCAAAGCCGTAAAAAATAATTAATCATCGACTGTACTTCGACCGTCTCGAATTATAATTTTATTTTTTTATAACAAAATTAATAATTATTAATATAAATTTTGTTATACAATTATATTTCTGTGATAAATTATATTGTATTATTATATAATGTAATTGTTAAATTTAATAAGATCTCCACATTCATCGAGTCCATAGTCATACAAAGATTAATTAGTTTAGATGTTATAATATTGTGTTTTTCTTTAAATCAAGCTGTTAAAAATACCTAATTCTCGGCATAAGAATACCCAGGAATCCAATTCCTTGGAAGCCTTCAATTAAAATGGTAAACCTTTTACAAATTAAAAGCTTTGCCCACTTTACCAAGTCGAATACTGAATACAAATTATAATCTTACTGAGGCTGAATAGTTATAGCACGAGATTATTATTTTAGAAAAAACATTTTCCAATATTATTTTCTATAAACATATTGTTAATTATTTTGTAGTACCACCTCAAGGAAGTGTACTCTTCATAAAATAGATATAAAACGTTATTCAACAAAACCTCCGATGTTTTTTTGAAAATAAAGAAATCTGCATTCAAATATTTCGCTTGTCTTACTTGTCCTGCCCAGGTCGTAGTGATTAATTATTAATCTGTGGTACAGCGTATAATTTTAGGGTGGTTAACGAATTTTCGGAAATATTTGAATGAAAATTTATTTGTTCTCGAAAATAATGGAATGCGCTATGCTGTATGCAGTATTAAGAGTATTAAGAAATAGTACTTTCTCTTCAAGTGATTTTTTTCAAAATTTCGTGCTGTAAGTACACAAGTGAACATTTCTTAATTTTAAATTAATCTATTACCTGATTATTAAGGTATTTTAAACATTACTCAGTAGGTTAAATGAATAGCGTTTTTTAGGCAGTTAGGTAATGTTTTTTATTGATACGCCCAGGATATTATAAAAACAGAGAAGCTTACCGGTCCGAGGTACTCATATCCTAGTTCAAGTGCAACCAGCTGAGCAACTTCCTCACCACCAGGCACTTCCACTGTCCATTCATCGATATAATCCTTGGAACTCTCAAGTCCATTATGCACTTTATGATAATCATAATATCCTGGTATCCCATCGTGACTTGCAGTCGTCGAGATTAATAAAAGTTTAATTAAAATTATCGAATTTATTATTATCATGTTTTTTTACTTCATTTAATTTATAGGTAAAAGTTTGTTCCAAAGAAATATATTGTAAGATAATAATCAACGGAGCCGGCGGACTCGATCAAGCGTTTTGTCTGAATGGCGTTTCAGTAAGCACGTATATCTGCTACGAAAGTTAAGTTCGAGGGGATCTAAATAAAAGTTGTAACTTTATTTACGTCATGTGAAATTATTTTGCTTCTATAATATAAAATAAATTTAAGCTGGGTAGTTAGTGGAAGCATGGAGGGAACTGTATACATGATTTTAAAAGTTGCCTGATACAATTCTGCATAAAATAAAAATAAAAATTTCAAATTTATGTAAAAATTAAAATCGTGGATTATATTATTACTCGGGAATTGACGACTAAAACGTGCACATATTTAGGTGTCATTAAAATACAGTAAAGTTACAGGTAAAGACAATTACGTTGATATATTATTAATAATTATAAACAAAACTACTATTATTAAAAATATAGCTATGTAGATATATAAATATGTATATACATCGAATGGTTTTTAATAAAGTAAATAGGTAGCTAAAATATTATCATTAATTATTTTCTTGTGTTTGATTTTACGCGAATATTATTGATTTAGTAATTAAGGACTTTTTAAACGCGATATATTCATTTAACTATTTACTAACCCGGCTTTTTGAACTTTTAACACTTTCAATAATTAACAATAAAAATTGTATTTCAGAGTCATCTAGCGACCCGAGAACTAACAACTGAAACAGTTTCATATTTCAACGCTTCGTACTAGTCCCGGTATAAGTTAAAGTCCGTTTAAAACTGATAGAGGCCGTGTTTCTGGAATAAGATTTTTAAATTTTCTGTTTTTAAAATACCATCGACAATAATTGGTAAATTATTTTTATAAAATAACAATTTAAACAAGTTTCTTCTTTTATGCATTTTATTTAGTCTATATTGTCTATACATATGATATAATCATAAGAATCAATAAAATAAAAATATCGATTTTAATTTGTTCTATCTATTTAAACAGATAAATAATAAAAATTACTAAGGTACGCGTGGTTATATACCTAAGTCATAAGTACCTCCTGAATACAATACAGCAATTAATAGAATAACAAAACTATGATAATTTTTTTAACTTTTGTATTTCAGATGCAACTGACCCTTCATGATTTAAACATTAACCATTTAGTAAATTGCGTTAATTTTATCTCCGAAAACTAGCTGTTAAAAAAAAATTACACAGAATGGAGTTGCGGATTGAGTTTAGTATAAAGTAGGATTACGAAGATGGATATTTAATCATCATAAATATCACGTATCACGTAGGAATATCGGGATAAAAAGTTGCCTATATGTTATTCCAGTTGTCCAGCTATCTACATACCAAATTTCTTTGCAATTGGTTCAGTAGTTTTTGCGTGAAAGAGCAACAAACACACACACATCCTTACAAAGTTTCGCATTTTTTAATATTAGTGGGAAGGATAGTAGGATATAAATTACTACATAATTAATTCATGGCGTCATTTAGTCCGTTGAAGAGTCTGAAGTTCGACAATTTTCTTCCGGTCGTATTTTTAGTTTTGAATCTATGATATTTGCAGAAGCCAGTGTGTCAGTGGGACGCGGCCGTGAGACCGTCAGATAAACAAACAAAATCACGACTGAGATATTTTAAAAACCACTATTTTATAAAGGCACTGCAAGGTTATCAATTGTTGTTTAATGGAAAATTGTGAACACAGAAACAGGCTCTAACATTTGGGTTAAAAAATATCGTTCACATAACAATTTCAAATTTGTAGGTATATTAACGTACCATGTTCCGATATAATATACTAATATTCTTTAAAATAGGAACATAAGTAGAGAAACCCACATATATATTTATCTATGATAAAATATTAAAGCCTTAATAAGCATATTGTCTAAGATTTTAAAGAAAATATTAAAGCCTTAATAAGCATATTGTCAAAGATTAAATACTTTGTTGCTACGTAAATATTGTTAGTAATCAAAGCATCCAAGATATGCCCGAGTAGGATAATTCAAGTACAAAATAATAAATTATTACTGTTATAATAGTGTTACCTTAATGTACACAAACTGCCTTACGCACTGGAGTCTATTTTCGACTCAATGCTAGGTGAGGTCAGCGGTTCTCAAACTTATAAGCCATACTTCCAATCATATATCGTTCGAATCATTATACTCCTGAGTGGCTAGAATTTGTGTGTAGTGTGCCGATTGGTCATTTTAAAGCAACAGTCGTATTATTACAATAGAACTTCACTTTAGGTAAGATCGTTTAATTGTACAATATAATGTATCTATTGAGAAAATTTAACAATGTTAAATGTGAAAAAATTCTTCAGGAAAACTATTACCATGCTGGAACCAACTAGTTCAATTCGTAATGTATTCGAACAGCGAGCGTACGATAAGGGACGCGGGTTCGAATCCCGCCTCATAATCAATTATTCTATAAATATTTTTCCAGTAAAGCATACATAGATTGGAAATAATGACTTTTGTACAGGACGGGGAATATTGTAATAACGTTTATTACGTGTTATGTAGTGATGAAATTCATAAACCTAGTAAAAAGATATAATTTCTCAATAACAGGCCTGTGAAATTTTTTCCATCCATTTGTTTATAATATGTATTTATATACGAATCGAAGAACATCAAAAGAAGTCCAAATAGCCACAATATACTGTTATATCATGTGTAAATTTGCAAACTAGCGGTTCGCCCCGGTTTCACCCGTGGAACATACTACATATATAGCCTATAACTAGGAATCACTTACGTATTCTACGGAGAAAGTATTTTTTGAAATTGATCAAGTAATTCAAACAAACAAACAAACTCTTCCGCTTTATATTATAAGTTATATAAAGTATAAATATGATACCTTAACTCGATTCAACACGAGTGAAAATGGAAGGCACGACTAGTATAGCATTTAAATTGTAAAATCAACTTTCAGAATCGAGAAAAACAAAAAGAATCTTCATCGCAGGCTAGCGCCAGACATTTTAATATGCATTTAAGATAACTTATTCATCAGACTTCGTCAGTGTTCCCGCAAGGAATTTAGATTAATTCTCATTATACTTTAACGGCCTATTTCCATTCCATCTTAGATCACTGATAAGTAAATCCTATTAACATACTCTTTGCATACATCACTTTTCTTGTAAGTCTACTTCATTTCTATAAGTTTGGTATAAACTTATTTTTTAATTTAGACGAAAAGAGTGAGTGGACTAATATTACTAGATAAGGTCATTAGCACCTCCTATGATAATAATTATCTAATAGTTACCTAAAGCTGAAAGGAGGATTTATAAGAGAAAACGTCTTAAAAATGTTTCTTATCTTACAAGCAACGTACCTAAATTAATTGGAGGTCAAACTTGACTAGGCTATCATAAATGATGACAATCAAGTATGTATGTATACTTATTTATATTCAAATTTAGATTTTATTACATTCACATTAAAGTTCAAGAACGCTCTTAATTATATTCACCAATCGGCCTAAATTAAGTGCGGGAAGTGAATTAAATAAGTACCCTTTAATAGCTCGATGATATTACGATAAGGCAGCCCACATGCTACTCGTACGCATCCTATGTAAAAGCCGGGTACTCATGAGAGGCATAGTATAATGCATTTATAAATAACTAGCATCTACCCGCGGCTTCGCACGCGTTAAATTCGCAGTAATTTAATAGGAGTTATTATAGATATAAACCTTCTTCTTGAATCACTCTGTCTAATAAAAAAACCCGATCAAAATCGGTTGCATTAAAATTCTGTGCAATGGATTTAAAATTTATTATAAGTGGTTAGCCGCATGCATTTACATAGTTATTTGTACTTATAGTTTTTAATCGATTTGGGAAACATTTCAACCAACTTCTTTATTTTTTATTTGAAAGCTCGAGCCTGCTATGTAGTCCAATTTGAAATTGGTCTATTTGTGATATTTTTTTTTGTGTTAAAATAATTATACGTATATTCAAATAATCAATTATTAATAGTAAAACAGTACGCTAAAGTAAACTATTAATGAAAAAGAAAAAGAAAATTCAATAATGTAATTTGTCCATGAACACACGCCCTACAAGTTTGAGATTCAGTGCGCAAACGCATCGGCGCGGGCGCAGTCACGATGCGCGCGCCGCCCGGCTCCACGGGTCTCATCCTTCTCGCCATCTATACAACCCTGGTACTTGCCACTCAGGACACGGGCTATTACGCTGAAGACGGTTACCATGACGACGTGATTGACGTGTGAGTGATCATTTCAGTGATGGTGAAGTGCATTTCTTAAATATATCTTAGTGACAAAGAAAATAAAAAAAAACGTTAAAATATATAAATAATTGTATTGTTTATAAATGTCAGGTAATTTAGAAATATAGCATTAATGACTTCACAACAGATATAACATTTCGATAAATGTTTGAAATAACTAAAAACAAAAAAAAAATACATATCAAGTAAAATGAACTGTATCGTGCGATAATGGGTTTTTATTTAGTGCAACGTGCATTTTCAGTGATAAAACATCAGGTCATTGGGCTTTTGTTTATCATTAAACTTTGATTTCATTTAAAAACAAAATTCCGACAAAAATGTATTGGATTTCTAATCCAACTGTAATAATTTCAAGAAAATATTCAAAAAGTTATTTTTTGTAAAAAAAAACACGTATTAAATTTTAACAACTTGCATACAATTAAATAAAACGTATTGATTATTATATAGCATTAACTGAAACATAAATTCTCCTCTGACTGATCTGTATGTCCTGTTACCACTACTTAATTATTTCAATTTTATTATCGGGTGGTTGGTGCTGGTGCTAGTTGATGTCGATGGCCAAAAAACAATCAATTGAGATCTTTTCTGACAAATGTACTCAATTGATTGTTTTTTTTTTTATGAAAAGCGCTATAGTGCAGCGGCTTGCTTCTTGCACTCAAGAACCCCCACTGGGTAACATGTTTTCTCTCCATATGAGCCTTCCTTGTGCTTTAACAATGATAATAAAAAAAAGGACGAATTGGTCAAGTCATTCTCGAGCTTCACTAATAGCAACAAGCTAATGTTAGAAATTACTTTGAAAACACGAAATATTATCAGATATTTTTTACTGTAATATTAGCTTACATCCCGACACTATCGAACGATCAAACACAAGAAAATACTATCCTGACACTAGTTATTATGAGATTTCTTATCCGCGAGAAATGCTTCTTATTCCACCATCAAGAAGAACTATCCGTACAGACCAGGCTCGATAAAATACTATATTAAATCATCGTCGTTAGTCCTGGAAAAATGTTCCCACAGCTGGGACACAGATCTCGTACAAAGGTTCAGGTGATGATCCACCACAATGAACAGGTGCAGATTGGAATATCTAATACTTCTTTATGCTTTGGTTATAGCTAGTATAGTATTATGTCATCTGTGGTTAAAGTCAGGTTGTAGATAAAAGTCATGTTAAATGTAATTACAAAGTTGTTGTTGAACGGTAAAAAAGTAAACTTACACAAAATATTCTCTGACTGCATCACTAGTACATCCATTTGATTCATTCATAAATATATACACAAAAACAATCACATTATGACAAAACAGTATTGTATATATTTTTATGCGAGTATACATACCTGGCAACCGAGCTGATGGGTCGCCTGATGGTAAGCACCAACGCCCGTGAACATTTGGAGAGGCATAAGGTCCATTGGAGACCTTACGAATCTACAAATAGATTTCCGACTTTAAATTGGGAAGGGATTAAGAAGGGATTGGCGAGAGGAATAAAGGAAAGGTCTGGGAAGGGTATGGAAAAGAATGTGGGCCTTCGGCTCCCCCACTCACCGAACGAAACACTTCTTCTGTGGGGGTGTGGAACTTCCCCGGTGCGAGCTGGCCCAATTCATGCCGAAGCGTGCTCGACTACCACACAAAAACTCACCAAATGAAACAAGAGTTTGTTACCTTCCCCGGTGCAAACTAGCCCAAGTCGTGCTCGATATACTACAATAAAAATTATTTTATTACTCATCTAAAAAAAAACATAATAACTAATCGTTAGAAAATTTAAGAAACCTGCAAAGTGGCAGTGCGTCAAAAATTAAACTAGGTGCCGATGTCATTTCCTCCCTTCGTATACTATTTGCGTCAGAGCGTACTTTATTTCTTCAAGATGGCTAATGTTTCATTGAAAATTTCCCTTTATAAATATACTATCTATAATCTGTGGGATCACTTGCGTGCTAGACAGCTGAAAAGTAGTAAAAGCCTATGTGCTTAAGATAAAGATAAAGATTTAAGTATATTTCGCCGCATTATCTGTCCCTATGGGACATTTCACTACATAGTATAAAACGACTTTGTTTTATACTATGTAGTGAAGTGTACCTATCTACCTTCGCAAGCGTAACAGTAAATCTATGTTTAAATGTATTGAACATTTATTATTAGCTTTGTCTGTCAGATTATCAATTCAACTAATTCTAACATCTTATATACAGATTAAAAATGACCACGTCACTATGAATATCTATTAAGTATATTACCGCAGTTTCGTTTCTATTTTTCTTTATTTTAATAGTATCATTGCATTCTGCAAACAGATTGACTGAGAGCAAAGCGTCCCTGATCCAGAAACTCTGTGTACCATGTAAAAATAGAATCTCACACTTAGTCACATTCTTTTTATAATTTGATTGATGTCCCAGCGTTGTAATTTCCTCAGCTATAATACTTAATGCTTATATAATTATTATTTTCTCAAAGCAGGAACGACTTTCTCATCCGGTGACATCTTTAATGTATCTTTGATATAATAAATTATTAAACTAATAACATTACTAAGCCGATTGATTACAACCAGTAAATGGTTACTTCTATTCTTCTATTTTATTCATCTATTTTCGAATGTTCTTTAAAGTAAATTTTCATTTAAACCTGAAATTAACATGTCCATGAATGTTTTACTTATTATTAACAAGACAAAAGAATAAAAATTATAGAGCAGTAGTGATTTTGCCTTAAAAATATATCAAAATTGACAGGTATGCAGTGGAGCTTTTCAAATAGGATGTATCATGTATACAAAGTATTTAAAAAAATAATTAATCATAAAATGTAAGTAAATGTAACTTCTATCACAGATGACATAATATTATACTAGTATTTCTATTGTTTCTACGTTGGGGTCGATATTACGCAAACAAGAACTAAACTTCATACATCTTAATATGTTAAATCAAAGTTTTCATTAGTGAGTTGATAGAGAGATTATTATATATACTCAGAGATTATATCATCATCATCAGCCCATACCTGTTCCCACTGTTGGGACACAGGCCTCCTATGAGGGTTCAGGCCAAAATCCACCACGCTGGCCAAGTGCGGGTTGGCAGATGTCACATGTCGTCGAATTTTTAATTCTTGGACATTATTTTGAGACCAGGAGCAATGTTTCTCTAGGGTTTTCGAAAATAATTAATAATTATACGGTGAAAATATCTTTCTGGAAGTAAAAGAAAAGCAACGTTGTGTAACGATCGAAGACGCTATGCGTAATTTTGCATAACGCCATGTACTTCGGAGAAGCGAGATCAAAGTGTTATTTATATCTTGGGCCCTTGCTGGCTATACGAATATAGTTTACAGAGCATTGTATGCAGACCGCCATCATAATTACTCTCACTCCAATTCACTGCAGTGCGTTGAACCCGTGCACTTGCTTTACCATCTTTGGTATTGTTTTTAAAACTTGATGATAGGGTCTTGACGCTCGTGAATGGGCTAGCTGGGCCTGAGGCTGTATTGTCTAGGCAATAAGCAATTGTACAATTGTAAAATCTAATTATATGGAAATCACGGAGATGTACATAGAAATATGTTATATTTTTAACGCAATTGTATATACATAATTATATTGTAGTACGAATTATGTGCAAGATGACAAGGGGTCCGAATCTCTACCGGGAAGGTTATCGCAATTTTGTACGTTTATTTTATTTTCAAATGATTATTATGCTATACAACCTGAGACAAATCCATCAAACTTCAAATCATTATCTCATAAGTTACCTATGAATAGAGTTACATTTTGATATTTCCATTTTTCCCGTAAAATTACAAGATTATTTTGACACAAATATACAAAAGTCCAAAAGTTAAATGGAATTACTCTGTCGCGTGGAACTGATGATATCATATGAATTTGTTCTCGTAATTATGATAAGATAAAAGTACGTCATTGTGTGCGCGTTGTACATTATATTGTAATTTGTATACACAGTAAACTACTTATGATGGATGAGTTTTAGTTAGATAGTTAACAGAAACGTTATAAATCCTGTCTGTATTTGTTTTTATTTTTACTAGCTGTGCCCCGCAGTTTTACCCACGTAGTACCTGAGGTTACATAGCCTAAAGCCTTCCTAAATAAATGGGCTATCTCACACTGAAATTTTTTTTTTAATTGTATCAGTAGTTCCTGAGATGAACGCTTTTAACAAACCAAACAAACAAACAAACACTTCAGCTTTATAATTTTGGTAGTTATATTTAGGATTTATTCGAGCAGCTTGTACTTTGTTAGTAACGTATATCACAACGCAGTCATCAATATTGCTTAAATTAAATAACACTACTGTATAATATATTATTGAACAGCAGCACCCAGTGGGCCAATAATGATGATGTAATAATCATTCTACATTAGTAAATGCTATTAAAATTTCAACCATTTTTCTCTTATTGCGGATATAAACCGATGGTTCTTTGACTGACTGACATAGTGATCTACCAACGCACAGACGAAACCACTGCAGATATCGGGCTGATCATTTGGAATGCAGATAGATGTTATGACGTAGCCATCCGCTTAAAAAATGATTTTGAAAAATTCTACCTCAAGGGGCTAGTAAAAGAATACATAAATGAGGTACCTACGAATAGATGAATAAATTGGTTTCCGATATCGCCAACGTCCATACCACGTTGAATACACCGGTTCTCGTCCGATCACCGAAGTTAAGCAACGTCGGGCGCGGTCAGTACTTGGATGGGTGACCGCCTGGGAACACCGCGTGATGTTGGCTTTTTGTTTTTTTTTTTTCTAAAACTGCTTTTTGTTCGATTGGATATTTTCATTTGTTTCATTCATTCATTCATGTTCATTTGGCATTAAATGGTCCAATAGTTTCCATGTGATAATATTACAAATATACACAAAAAACACAGATGTCTCCTATTTATAATATTACTTTATATATATAGCCTTTAAATACAAGATCGTTCAATAAGAAGGTATACTAAATAGATTACAGACACACGAAAAAAAATGAAAGTTCTTTTAAGTCATAGTATTTTAAGCTAAAATAAATGATTGAGGAATCCTGTTTAAATAATACAGACATTTTTTACGAAATTATTTAAAAATTAAAACCAATTGCTATTCGTTAGTCTCCCTAAAACTCAAAAAAGGCATGAACGTTTTTAATAGTTTTAATTTTGATGCATTCATAATAGTCCCTGTAAGGTTCAAAAGATTAAAAAATAAGGAAAATATGTCAAAAAATGTTTCTTCCATGGCGTTGTGAAGTTCGCGGGGTCAGGCAGTACTAAATAGAAATTCTGTTGATAAACGTTTTTATTAGTGCCATCTTATGCATCCAAAAACTCTATACTAATAACAAGAAACAAATTAAAAACGACATTTTTATTGTGATATAAGAAAAGCGAATGTATGTTTTTTCGTATTTAACATCGCAACGCAGCAATTATATTCATCAATGCTTATTTTCCAGGATAGACAAGAGTGCAGAATGCCCCACAGACCGAGTTCTGCGCTCACGAGAGACATGCAGAGTCGGCGGCGCCGATGTCCAATGCATACGACTGCATTGCTGTGAAACACACCACTATATCGCTGGCCGGTGAGACATATGTTTTAACTGTAATAAAATATAATATGTATACTGGCAATATAGAAGAAGACAGATTACAAATAAAGATATACTATGTACAAAGTACAAGTTACAGTGCACATGTACATTTATAACTGTATTGTGTTTAGATTTTTAATAAGCATGAAGTGTTTAAATATGAGAGCAGTATTGGCGAAGTGGACGAAGGTCGGGGCATTGAGACCGTACCCTCTGTACAGGGAATAAATTAAATTTAGACAAATTTTTATACGGCGCGTTAAGTTTTAAATTTTGGAATTGGACTGATCTCATGAAATGTTGTGCGCATATCGGGTTGGTCGGAGAATCGGCCAACATCTATTTATCATACGCCTAAACGTAGGGTAAACCAGCGCTTGCCGAGTCAGCTAGTTTATGCATAAATCAAATTAATAGGTAATGCCGTGCTGTCTGAAGAGTCACTATTACAGCTGTGACCTTCCCTAATAAGGAACATTATTTATTTCAGATGTGTCCCAAAGACCGTGGACCCATGCAGCTTGCGGTTATGCGAGCAAGCGTGCGAGGTGCGGGAGGACCGCATGTGGTGCACCTGCTACCAGGGGTTCAGCTTCAGTGAGGACCATTATAGGAGAAAGACGCAGCCTTATTGCATAGGTGGGCTATATATTTTGATAGACGTTATTTATATAGTAATGGCCTTACAAGTAGACTTGGACAATTTTCTAAAGAAAAGACAAAAACATAAATAAATTACCATGACATAGCTTATATATACCACAGATAACATAATATATACTGCTTATACTATGGATAGCTCTGGATTAATTATTATCCATTATTTTAGCCCCATAACTATACCTAGACACTTTTATGTTATAGCGAGAATGACTTCTTTTTATTTGTGATTTTTATGAAAATATTATCAGTTTTCAATCTAATAAATAGCGTACTATATTCACCTCGGATATTTTAACAGGGATAGACATTGCAATACTTATTGTACATGTTTTTCAAGGATTCTTGAGAAATCTTTAAATCATTTAAATATATCGGGACAACGGTTTGAGTTCCTATAAAAATAAATAAATATATGTATTACATATACTATAAAAGACATTATAAAGATCAACACATTTCTCTGAAAAAAAAATTGTAATTAACTTCATTACAAAAATATGTTACTAAATTTCATTAAACTGGTCGCCAACGTCCATACCACGTTGAATACACCGGTTCTCGTCCGATCACCGAAGTTAAGCAACGTCGGGCGCGGTCAGTACTTGGATGGGTGACCGCCTGGGAACACCGCGTGATGTTGGCTTTTTGGATTTTTTTTTTGTGGTCATTTTATAACTTTCATAGCTAATCATAAAATACATCAATATTTTTCAGACATAAACGAGTGCACCGATAACAATGGCGGGTGCGACCAGAAATGCGTCAACGACCCGGGCGGCCACCACTGCGAGTGTGTGCCGCCCTTCACCATCGCTGACGACGGCAGGAAGTGCATCCGACCCGTGGTTACTGTGCCGGTAAGCTACTAGTACTACATGAAACATGAAATAATAATTATCATAATGAAAAACTTAACCCTTTATAAGTATCAATTGATCTGTTTATTTAAAAAAAGCTTTAAAATAAAAAAAAGGGGCTTAAAAATCAACCACCCAGCAAAAAGTTATGAGGTAACAAACACAAGAAATACAGTCGAATTGATAAACTCCGTCTTTTTTGAAGTTGTCTCAAAAAAAGTCTAAAATATTTAAAAAGTACGCATTTCATTCGTTTATGATTACTTTAATTCCTGTAGTTCCTGATTAACCGTTCAACCAAACAAGCAACCTCTTCAACTATGTATGTTACCTACAGTATTATAACATCTGTGATGTTATTAACGACAGTTTACAAAATCCTATCCGAGATTGAAAACAGATTGCTATATTTAGGTAACTATGGCAAATGAATCTTTAATTTTACATAAAACAATCAAGGAAAAAAAATAGATATATAGGAAAATATACATAGGTATATGAATATATTCCAGGAGCCGCTGCCGCTAGTCCGCGCAGCGTCGCGCTGCTACGCGCCGTGCGACACGGTGTCGTGGCTCTCTCGCAAGGTGAAGCTACTGAGCGATCAGCTGCACTCCACGCAGGCGGCTCTTAAGAAGCTACTGGATAACCCGGTGCTTAAAGGGGAAGGTGGGTTCAGGAAGGACATCTTGCAATAAGAAAGAAAGAAAATATACAAAACTATATAGATCTGTGTATTTTATTAACTCATATAAATTATGGAACAATATTTTAAATGAGTTTATAATAAATAAAGATATATATAAATCAACTTAACAAGTGATATGAGAGTGTACCGTGAGAGCATATTGAAGTTACCTAAATTATCCACTGACTTACAATGGATATCAAAGTCTGCAGTACAGCAGTAATGATTGAACATTGAATGGCAATAATAATGTTAAAATCATAAAATTAGAATCGAGTATATTGATTTTTTTATAATTCTGTAATAAATGGTGTTTCATAAAAAGCTTTTTCTACATACTTGAAAAAAATTATTTATTATATTTTAAATGATTGTCTTTGCTTCCAGGCGATGATAGGTTCGCGGAGGGCACGTATGCGTACCGAGTGCTAGACGCTACAGCGCCGCTAGAGGGAGGCTATTGTAGGTGCGAGAGAGGGCCCAGGGTGAGACTATAATAAATTCATCATATGCGATTTCTGTTAATAGAACATATATTTTAAAAGCTTTCAAATTGTTGTCGACCACATAGGGAATATTTAAAATTTCTATGAAATATTTTTTTTATGACTAGAATCAATTAAGAATTTTTATTTAACATTAAGATTGCAAAATCAACAGTTTAATAATATGTAAGCATATGCTTTGAAACCATTATTTCTAGAATCACCTAGCTACCGAGTTTTGATAAATACTAACAGGATATTATAGAATGATGTGGAAATTATGTATAGTTACATAACTATATTTCCCTAGTGAAAAGTGCATTTACTACATAAAACATTATTTTTCTCCGTCGTGTTTCTTCAGGGTCCACCGGGTCCGCCAGGCATGGAGGGACCCAAAGGCGAAACGGGGCCTCGGGGACCGCGAGGGTCGAGAGGCCCCAACGGATCCATGGACCTGATGCTGCTTCTGCTGGCTGACGTTAGGCACGACATCCGCAACTTGGAAGCGCGAGTGTACAAAAATGGAGAAAAGTAAGTCTACGTATTTTCATCAATAAAACTAATACGAAGAAATATTTAATACTTAAATGGTTTATTACGTCGTTTTCAATGGTGTGAAAGTGAATAAGTTGTAGTGATAATTAATAAATTACATTACAATTTACACGGAAACCTCTCGTATTTTATTAATAAAGTCAATCTTAATTTCTGTGTAGAATTTAATTATTTTATTATTAGAATTATGAAGGAAATGAAACCATCAATAATTTGACAGGCGAGTGGCGATTTCCTATATGTAAAGGTTACAATCTACAAATAGATCTATTGTAATTTCAATTTTTACCCATTTCAGGCCAGAACGCTTCAATCTGCAGAAGGCCTGGCGCGAACAGAAAAAACAGGAGAAGTTGCAGCGAGGGAACAGTACGCGGCAGGAGCTGGAAGCCTTCACCCCGCCCGCCGTCGAGGGGCCCGAGGAAGTCGAGATCAACACTCATGGTAATAGTATAAACTATAAAGTTTTAATTCAGTTGGAAAGGACTAATTTTTCTTATAAATTGGATAGCAAAGCAAAAGCAACATAAGGTAAAAGCCAACGCCTTAATAAATCCTGGTAATCTAACCCTCTAATTACCACTTATTATATTTTTATCTTGTCACTATCACTTATTATATTATACTTTTATCTTGCTAATTTAATATTAAACTTAAGGATAATACTTACGAGTTACGATTCCGACAATCACTCGCATCACTGTCACAAAATAAAACGATTTAAAAATAAACCCAAATGTTTCTCGCAGGTTTAACAGGTGAAATAACACATGACACGACCACAGACTACTCGTTAGCAAAGAGCACCAATCCAGAAGTTACTGAACTCATAGAAATGGACGAAAAACTACGTCAGTTTAGAAAACTCGCTGAATCCAGTGCAGGGGACGACGACGTGGACACTGACTATGATTATAGCTTCTATTGATTGGAAATATATTACAGTTTTCGTTAAACGTTGTCTGATTTTACTATAAGTTTTTTGATTATTACCAGATTTTGTTAAAACTATCACTATTATATATATATATATATATCATAAATAGGTAAATGACGTAATTGCTTATGCACTACATAAGCAATTACTTCATTTATCTAATTATCAATTACTATTAACATTCTACATGATTCTACTGAAAAAATATATATTTTTTATGATTAATACTCTGTCATCATTAGATGAATAATTTGAGAATTTTTATCGCCAACGTCCATACCACGTTGAATGCACCGGTTCTCGTCCGATCACCGAAGTTAAGCAACGTCGGGCGCGGTCAGTACTTGGATGGGTGACCGCCTGGGAACACCGCGTGATGTTGGCTTTTTGCTGTTTTATGCATCAAAACCAAAATATCAAGTTCTTTCAAGAAACCCTAAAAGAAGTCCGAGATAACATAATAAGAGGTTTTAACGTTTTTATAGCATGTTTTTTTTTCTATCATTTATCCTATAATTAAGTGATCTTAGTTGAAACTTCAATTATGTTTAAAAATAGTAATTTTCAACCTATAACACAACATCGTACCTAGGTTATGAGCATTATTATAACAATACACTACTTAAATTTTATTCTAACATCTATTAGCATCAATCAATAATACTAATAATAAAAATAAAATATTTGATTGTATTTACGCTAGTTACTCTAATTACTCTAGAAAACTACACCCGTAGTTGGAAATTGAAAAACTTTTAATTTGTACAATAGTATTAGTTATTTCTGAGAGTCTTGGTGAGATGAGAGATTTGAGATGCTTTTAATAAGGGCCAAACCGGGGCTAAGGTTTTAGCGATTAAAAAACATTACAAAACAAAGATTTTTCTGTAACAGTATCGCATCAGCATCAACATCAGCTGAATCCTGAGAAAACAGATAATAAAAGGATCCTACAACAATCGCTTTTCCTTCAATAAATAAGGCCAAAGAATAAAACACACAACAAATGCGATATAATTATATAATAAACTACCCTACAATTAGTTAGCCACAGAGGGCTGATACTGCGCGGTGAGGCGTTTCAGTTCATTCAGTTTCGCGTTGTACTCGCGAGCGAACGGGTGCTCCGGGTGCGTGTCCAACAACTGCGCTAGATAACGGGCTGATACCTGGAAAATATTAATGAATATTTTTTAAATTGCGCTCAGGTAGCTAGTAAAATTTGTTGTGCTTATTTATCAAAATAATATATATATATACAATACAACATATTTTTCCATACATTATTTGTTATTGTAACGTCTGATTTTTCAGATTACTTATAAGACTTCCTTCAAAAGCTCTTTTAAAGTGACTTATTCTATGACAATTAATAAGTAATTGATTAATTATTAACTCAACTCAACTCAAAAACTCTTTATTCGTTTAAATTTTTACAATTAATTATGAATAGTCATTTTAGCATTTTAGGAACTACCATCCATCCATATGATTCGGAATCGGAAAGTTTGTGAGGATGGATATATGTGTATGTGTATGTATGTTTGTTACTCTTTCACGTAAGAACTACTGAACCGATTGGAATGAAATTTGGTACGTACAACTGGAATAACACATAGGCAACTTTTTATCCCTATATACCCACGGGATATAGGCTTATGAAAGTGAATACGCGGGATGCAGCTAGTAATATATATGTATAAAAATCCGTTGTTTTGTTAGAATGCATTCTGTAGTTAGAACATGTTTTATCTAAGGCATTTAGTTAGGAATTTTAAACGTCTTTACTACCTCAGGCGGTTTGGAGCTGTGTGCAGCAGTGACAGCCAGCCCCAGAAGCAGCTCGGGCTGCTGAGGACTGCGGGCTTGTGCTTCAGTTAGCATTTGTTCAGCTTCCTCCCACATGCCTGAAAATGAATTATAATTAATGAATTAATCACAATTATTTTATATAGACCAAATACAAGCACACAAATTGCATACTAGGGGACCATATAGATACAGAGCTATCAAAACAAAATATCAATAACATAGTTAATATTAATAATTAAAGAATTAATAATTATTTTTTAACAAAAATTTAACGGACTCCACAACCCTCCAAAAGCAAAAAATAAAATAATAAAATAATTCTAAGCGGAAACCACTAATCTTTTCGAAGTCGGTCCAATTCTTGTCCATTGGAAGTGACAAGTTCACGCAATATAGGCACGATTTAAGCTGCATTTGAAGTGTTTACCAATTATGAGTGTTTGTAATAAATATCCTTAATATCTACACTTATAACTCATAAACATCTAATTATATCTTAATGACTTTTGATTTGTTGATTATGTATCCACTTGGATTTGAATGGCAACTTTAAAAAATTTGAACATTTTCGGTGTACTTTTAAAATTTTCTAAATCTCTAATGCCATGTATGTATGGCATAGCGTTGCTCCGTAGCAGTAATGAATAAGTGTGCCTTCTGAGATCAAAGGAAGCTGTTTCGGTCGGCTGATAAATTATAATAAGTACGAAAAAATGTAAATAAAAGGCAGGTAACCTCTTGAGGCAGCGGCGGCAGCGCCAACGGCGGCCGGCCCCGCGCCCAGCGCGCCGAGCCGCTCCGCCAGCTCCATGATGCTGTAGTGCGCGTCCTGCACGCCCGGCCCGCCCTGCGCACGCGCACGTTGGGTCAAACAGAGATTATTGTGAAAAAAAAAAACAATAGATAAACATTATTAGGATATTTTTCCAAATACCACACCATACTTGCAAAATGTTTAAAAAACCATTAATCTAATAAATTTTTATCAAAATATTGTCAGTGGGTAAAAAAGAAGTCTATAAAATATAATAATTTAAAGTTTATTGTAAATTGTTTCCAATAATTTCCAGGGAAATTGTAAACAGGGGTACCATTTCCTGGTCATATTTTGTTATATCATATAAGAATAATAACTGATAAACATATTAATGACTTATTACATTTAATGATGATGATCTTGGAAACAGGATATTGCAATACTGTTTAAATTCATAATGATTTTTTTCTTATCATGTGCCCTTTACTTTGAAGGACCATTTTATAATGTAAATAGTATTAACAAAATTGATTGATATAAGCTATACCATATCAACAAACAGAACTATATTTATAAATGTTTAAGGCATTTTATACAGACAACAGGAAAACAGACGAAAGTTTCGACTAGTACTATCTAGTACCTGGCAAGTGTATTAAGAAATAGATTTTGAATTAAATTTATTTCATTTATTTCTTTAAGTACCTGTGACAAATTGAGCCAGGCTTGCGCCAGCTGCGTAAGAGTGCCATCATCCTCTATATCTTGCAGCAACTTGAGTTGCTTGCGGGCGAGGTCCGGTCGGTTCATTGCGAGGAGACATTGCAGTGTGAACGCTCGTAGCTCCAGTGACTCGGCTCCATGGAGAATTCTGAAATTTTTATATTATATATGGATATTGAGATATTTTATGTTTATATTTTATACATATTAAAATGTTTACAAACTGTTTAAATTCTACATAGACTAAACTAAATTATCTCAGTAGCAGATAGTGTAATTATTTAATCCTGACAAACCCAAACAGGACAACAATATTGTATTGTCACCATCCTTTGATAAGTGTATGTGTGTGCGTGCGGGCACGTGTGTGTGTGTGTGTGTTGTGTGTGTAAGTTTGAATTAAAAAAGGACCTTTTGTAAGTAACAGTGACAAGGCTAAGTGCATTTTATTTCGTTACGGCCTTTGAGAGTCAGGGAAATATATAGCCAGTTAATGATGACCCCTCTTTTCGTATGGGCGTAAATTTGTCGTAAAAAGGTTTGTTGCATGACAAAAAGTAGAATAAATACAACATTCATGAATAATGAATTTATGTGATGTCTAAGCCATAATTACAGCAAAGGATTTAATTTTAGCTCAGAATTAATCAAGTTTGTTTTGTAATTTGATATATACTCATCTTTGGAGATTATTATTGCTTACTTGAGAGCTGCCTCGTAGTTATCCTCGTGGTAGTAAATAGTAGCAGCCACAATCAGGAATATGTCATTCGCTAGCTCCGTGCCTTTGGCTACCTGAAATGTTTAATGTTTAACACTTTTAACACTCACAAAAAAATTACAATTTAACTTTCTAACATCTCCTCCAATTAGACATGTTTTCATGGGTTGTAAAATATAGTTAATTATTATGAACTTTTAAATCATAGTAAGAAAAATATACTCTATAATTTTGATTAATATGGAGGATCATTTCACAAATGACACAAACTTAAGAATAAATATTAGTATTTTTATTTAACATATAATTACCTTATTTTTTTCATATAAATAAATTAAACTTTACTTCAACAACTTATTTTAAAATAAATCTAATGGGTCTACTTTTTGTCCATATATACAAAAAAAAAAGTTAAGACAATCCTAGAGTTTTCACCACATAATTGTCTTTCCCACATTGGAATTTCAATGATAAAAAATTACCCATTTACGCTTTCTTAGATTCATACTATCTCAGTATCTTCTGTGTGATTTCATCCTAATCAGCCAAGTAGTTCCTGATTAGTATAGCAAACGAAAATCAAACCCTTCAGCTTATAAATTTGTATAGATAAACAGTACCAATTAACATAATATAATAAATTTTAAAGAAATCATTTTATACCCTAGCATCAATATCAGCAACAATAGCTGGTTTATTTGCTCCCGGAGACAAATAATCCACCAGTGTCTTCAGCGGCTGCAACAGTGGATCTGCAGTCTTCAGCTCTTGCAGAACAATCCGGAAGTTCCCTTGAGCTATGTAAGAACGGTATAGGAATGTGTCTCGCTGCAGTGCTATTAATGGTGACGAAGGCTGAAAATATATAAAGAATCATTATAGTTAATTACGTAAAGATGTTGTGTGATTGTTGTGAATTTGTTCTGAATATTTATTAATTTGTCTATAAGCAAACTTTTTATACCACTATTTAATTCAAATCAAAATATTTACAATAGAACTAACACCTCATACATATGTAAGAAAAAAATATTTAAGATAAATAGTTAAAATACTGTAAGCATGATGCACAAACTCTTAAGATATTTATTTTGTGTTATTAAGTGTACTTTCATCTCTCAGTAGATGAACTACATAAAATCACCCTCTGAACGCTGGCTGGGTCTTTACGGCTAAATTCAAGCAAGTCAATAATTTGATTACTATAAACTATATCAAATAATCTTCATAGCAAGGGCTGTTCAGAGTTTTAATAAAAAAGTAAAAGGAGATATAAAATAATTTCATACAAACATAATGTAATCATCACCGCTGACTAAAATGTCAACACGTCATCGGCATAGAATACATGATAATAACTCTGTTAAGGAATATGTTATATCTGGAATCGAATAGTTTTGGAAATACTTACATTTACATTCTGTGCCTCATTGATAGCTTGTTGATAATTTCCAACATAAAATGCATTTTTAACATCAAAAAGTTCGTCAACATCCTGCTGACGTGCCATCTTGACAAGTTTTATTTAATTTTGACATTGACAGTCACCTGAATTATGTCTCACTTCTCAGAGTGACAAAGTCCGCTTCGTTTAAAAATGAATTGTGCATGCGTATGCATTATGCTTTTAGGTAATTAGAAATCCTTGCTGTAAAAAAATAACAAAGAGGAAATTTTGATAGTCTCTATCGAAACCGTGTTATAAAATTTCCAATTCTAATAACATATAAATAAATTAATATGCGTGATTGATTCTTATTAGAAACATCTAGATTATCCTGTTACTTTTGTAAAATGTTAAATGTTGGATGTTAAATTTTACTAAAAGTTTATTTATGGAATAACAGGATAATAATTAGTATAAAAGCACATATTTTTAATTGACTTATGTGTATAATAAATGTATAAATATTTCGATACAGTTTCTATATCCCGTATGGTCTAGTGGCTAGGATACCTGGCTTTCACCCAGGAGGCTCGGGTTCGATTCCCGGTACGGGAAAATCCTTTTGACTTTTTTTTATTTGTACCTTATTTAAACCTGTTCTTAACTTTTATTGTTTCGTACTTGTACTTACTCCACTAATTTTTCATATTTTATAACTTTATTAGAACATAATGGATTAGCCATATACAATAAAAATAAAAAATATTGAATTTCATATTCTTAGTCATTTTATTTACTTATGTAAAATGTTAAGAGTTGCATATTCAATATTTCTTCACCCGGGCTGACCCGGAAAAAAACAAAATAAAATATAACCTATTACACTCCGAATAATTTTTAAACTGGGTTCTGTAGATCCAGAGATTACTTCTGACAGGTACCAACGTCACAGACTCACAAATTCAATTTTGTTTATAATCTTAATAGATATAGATAATATACGATTAATTACATACACCTCTGAAATATTTTAATGAATAAAAAAAAAACATCGTGGCGGGCGGGGCAAAATCGAGTTTGTTTTAATTTCTTATTTTTAATGCATTTGTATGTCATAAAACACGAACAGTGAAATTAAATCAACTCTTAAAAAATTAATCAATCTGCACTGTAATTCCATCAAAAATAAACAAATATATGTTACAGCGTAGAAATGCCCTAAATTAATTTTTATACTTATAAGTACCTATATACGTAACAGCATTCTACAAATTCAAACACAGTTGCTCACAAAACCAGATATTCGAATTCCGTCATACACTCATACCTACATAATCTTAAGTTTATTCAATGAGACTCAGGTAAAAAGCTGCAATTGTGAAAGTCTCATCTCTCGGCTTACATAAAAGAGTAAACAATACAACAATAAGCCCTGCATGCAGTCAGGTAAACTCCAGGTAGGTTGTTACAAGTAATAATACGCACTTTACTATTGAATTTGTTACGTTACAAAACTTTTTTTACACACAGACTGTAGTGCAGGAGCAAATGCATTACGTTTTCTTCATATCTACTGAACAAAGACTTTTTGAAATATAATTCAAGGTAAGATCAATCGTGCATTATAAAAAAGAAATTTCGACTACACACGAAAATCGTAGTGATGATCAATTATAATTAACTAGCAGCGCCCCGCAGTTTCACCCGCGTAAGTACATATCCCATGGGAATATCGGTATAAAAGTTGCCTATATGTTATAACAGTTGTCCAGCTGTCTACGTACTAAATTTCATTGCAATGGGTTCAGCAGTGTTTGCGTGAAAGAGCAACAAACATACACACATCCTTACAAACTTTCGCATTTATAATATTAGTAGGATAGGATAAGATTTATATAGAATATAATATATAATAGTTGAATTAATAATTTCATTAATTGAAATAAAATTGATATGAATTCAGGATTTTTTACACTTTTCTTTAATTTTAGACGATCGAAGATAGATATTTCTGAAAAAGCGAATGTGTGTAAAATGAAACTATAATATGTAATATTATAAACACTAATATTATCCATATTCCCATTTAATTAAGCATACCTAGTATGTAAGTACATATCATATGTACATATTTCCCCAATTTAAAAACAGGTTCAAATTACTTTATTAAAAAGCTCAAGGTCGCAAATATGCGTTTTGAAGCAAAAAATATTCATTCAAAAACATTGTTGTAATATAATAAAGATGAACTGGTTGTACAAAAAATACCGTACAAATAAATGTCTATTTGCTTTTACAGAGCTTATCTCGTCTAGTTTTTTAAATTTATGATAGTTACGCATCCTAGATCCTTGGGCTTTGGTATGTCGAAGTAGTCGGTATTACACCACAAATTTACGTTTGACTACACTTATAGGACGGTTTATCAAAAAGGTAGTGGTTTGTAATAGTGCTATGATTGTTAAATAGATCAAGAACGTTTATGTTATTTAAACTTCAGACATATCTATACTGACTTAACTATATATAAATATATATGAAATAGCTGTTTGTTATATTCTGGCAAATTTGATTTTACCAAACGTACGTACAATTTGTAATTAATGAAATATATTATAAAAAAATATATTTTATTTTAAGCTTTGCCAGAACATATATTTAAAGCGTTCTAAATTCAATAAAATTAAAGCACACGTTAAATTACTATACGTCATTGAAGGAACGATCAATGCTATCTTATCTTTCCCCTAATAAAATATTCACAGTTTTTGTGAAACAAAAAACAAAGGCACTAGATATTTCCCAGTAATACTTGCTATTAACAACGTACATTGTCTCCACAAATCTGGGTGATAATTCTAGGTAATGTGTTGTTAACAAGATTTCATTGTTATGGATTAATAGATCATAAGTACTTATAATGAATAAAGATAACAATATTATTATAAAACAATATTATATTATAAAACAATATTATAAAGCAAAAGCATATGATTTTAATAGACATCTCATACGAGAGACCGTATTATTGCCCTGCAAAGATTTATACATTCTTTCACCGTATCTTAATGTTAGCTAGGTTGCTTAAACATAAACCTTTTTCCAACCGTAACCGATGCTCATTTAGGTAATTGTTACAAGTAAAGATATTTTATTTGAGCTGTACAACACTATCTGTCCTCATAGTCTGCTGTCTGAATGAACATAATGAATACAGTGCAATAACAAAAGATAAGTGAAAAGAACATTGTAAAAGTAATTCAGTTCATTTCATCTAATACAAGTGGATTGCACGTGCTATTTCCTTGTTTATATAGTTTGGTACGCGGAAAATTTGTGCTTGATAATACCTGGTATAAAGTTTTCGCACGTGGAGGTTCTCTATTGGCTCTCCAGTTGGTCTCAAATTAAATCTGTATGTATAGGATTGTATGGATGCAGTGTAGTGCTTCAGACGTATAGATTTGCCGTATAGAGATAATTATTGCAATAAATAACCAATTAGTTTTTTATGCGATATTTATGCAAGTTAAGCGCATACATATAGATTGTTAAATTATAATAAATCTGAAGAGTTTATTTGTTAGTTTGAACACCCTAATCTCAGGATTCGGAGGTTCTAATTGAAACACTATTTTTAAGACAATAAAGCATATTATCATAAACGAAGTGGATGAATGCGCGAGGCATAGCTAGTAAACAAAATATATCCATATGTTAATTTGTCAAAACTATATAAAGGCGGGAAATATTTGAATATTTCATTAGATTTAGGGGCATTTTAAAAGATTGGTATAAATCACATTTTAAATTATAATATGTATAATAGTGTCCAATTATGATACATAAGAAAAGTGATTCACTCTCCTTATATAGGAAAAAGTTTACCAAAAATATTTAAATGGAGCAGAGAATCTGAACAAGATTCCATTATCTCATCGCCTAGCTTAATATAATGATATAAATAAATGCAGTCGCAATCAAAACTTCTTTTAACAACCAAGACCAGATTCGAATCGAGACCTCATTATCCGTACGAAATAAAACTAAATCAAATTCCCACTGCATAAATCGTCTCGATAAGTTTAAAATGAATGAAATTTTTGCATCGTTGTTGACCCTAAGGGCTTTGTAAGGGTCCTTTCTCAGGCTCTGCCAGCTGTCCTTGCACCGGGCCGCAAGACGGTTACCGGTGGTTTTGTTGTCGCTCTTTTTAGACCCCATTTTTTAGGTTATGATTTTGATTTTAGTATAATTGCGTTTCAATTATGCTTGTTTGCTTGTTGTATGGCTAATAAATAAAAGTAATACGTGTGTATTGAAACATTCAATTTAGGTTTTATTTTTTTGTTGTTGATTGTGAATGTTTCTATTTTTTTATTATATATTGCTAATGAATAAGAAAAGAAAAATTCTTTTGAAAAATCCATAAGCGAGTAACGTAAATAGACCAAATGATGACATGACTTATATAATTGTCGTATCGGTAGCCAAGTTCCAAAACATAAATAATTTTTCCTCATTTAAGGTATTTATTCTAATTATAGCGAAATATATCAATAGCTATTGAAATTGAAATTAAGGTAGTATGGAATGTGAAACTCCTACGCCTCTACAAATCGTAGTATCTATTCATCGTGTGAATCTAAGAAAATTGTCTGAAATGCTTCCATAATATTTAACGAGCAAACGTACATACAGATTCTAAGATTACATTAACCTAGCGGTCCGCCCCGGCTTCGCCCGTCGTACATATATAGCCTATAGTCTTCCTCAATAAATGAGCTATCTAACACTGAAATAATTTTTCAAATCGGACCAGTAGTTCCTGAGACTTATATGCAGTTTTTAGACGCGTTGCTGTAAAAAAACAATACATTTTTTTTTGCCCATGTTTTCACTTTAAAATAAATAAATATTTGTATATATAGACGTTGGCCGATTCTCAGACCTCCCCGATATGCACACAGAATTTCATGGGAATCGGTCCAGCGGTTCGCAAGAGTATGGTAACTAACATTGTGACACGAGAATTTTATATATATGGATATTATAAAATTATACGATTAATTAATTTAATTTACATGTTATTTTTTTTTATTTTGGTCTTAAACGATACTAAGCTCTAAAAAAACGCTGCATCTAATAAGGCATAACAATATATTGGGCTTAAAAAATTTAAAGATTTATAGGTATATCATTCTAATATAGGTATATCATTCTAATAATAATTCATATATAATAATTAAGTTTTTAATAATAAGGTCGAAGCAAACAGTTCAATCAATAGTAGTGAATTATTGTTTGCAAACCAAGGCGAAATTAGCGGAGGTCATTGAACTTACAAGGGTTGCCGTTCCGGCAACCTCCCTTCAAGGGTTCTCAATATTTTTCACTTTTTTAATGCCTTTGATCCTTAAACTTGAAATCTGTTTGTAATTTTCGACAGAATTTGATGGAAACTCAAGTTTAACTTGGTAAAAATTAAAGAAGCTATTTTGACGTAGATGACGCAACATTCGCTTTATTTGGTCATGTTTCTAAACGTCTTCCTTTTCCTGAAATATGAACATTTTCTTATTCAAAACTCATTTATATTTAACAGGTACCTAGTTAAATAAAACTGGCTATAAACCTGGGGCTTAAAGCTACGAAGTATGAAATGTATTTAAATTATTTGGAATCTTCATTAAACCTCTTCTATTTAGCAATTTTTTATATTATTTATTGTTATAGTGGTAACAAAAATACATCGTCAATCTTATATTATACATGAAAATTTCAACTGTTTTGCTATCACGGTTCAAGAGATACAGCCTGGCAACAGACAAATAGACGGACAGTCGACGGAGGAAGCGACGACATAGAGGCGGGAACCTCTTACTATAACTACTTTTTAGTCTTTGGATACATACGTAAGCCAATAGGCCGACTACCTTTTTACCTCATTCCCCATTTTCATAATTATAGGAAAACATACTAAAAATTAAACATCAAAACTTACTTACTTTTCTTATACTATTTATATGCTCTGAATTCAATCAGATAGATATATTTATTATAGGCCGTATAAGAAGAAATAAAAAGTAAATATACAATAGAATATTAACACGGGCATAGATAAATAGATCACCCCATTAATCTAACATTCATCATAACACATTATTAAGAAGACATCCCCGAACTATCTCACCGGAACCTGGCTTCCACCACTAACAAAAACTTCTGAAATTAAGGAAACTGTTTTGTTACATTAAGATCGATTCTCCATACGTCTTCACATCCGTTCAATCTTCATAAAGTGCAAAAAAACTGTTCTACCGAGTACAATAGCCTGGCTTGCATCTGCTATCCGTTTTATAAGCAGATGGTTTGAGTCAGAAAAAAATTGTACCTGCAATGTTTTGTACACGACTGTACTATGAACTTGAGACGAAGGGTGACGCTATGCGACACACGCGCGAGACTTTCTCACGAATTGTTATTTAGGAAGTCTTGAATTGGGCTAATGGGTAGGTTGGGGTGTGTGCAGCTTGCAATGATTCCACTTCATTTGTTAAAGCTTGACGATGGTTTTGTGACGTTAGTGTGTGAATGACGATTTTAAAGAAATTTAAATATGGATCAATACGTAATATTTTAATAGGTAATGAGGGGGGGAAAATGCTTGGTAACTTTGTCCGTATTAACAGCCAAGTGTAATAACTACATCGAATAATTTTCGATGTAGTTATTACAAAAGTGCCGTAATTGTATAATAAATTACTTCAGGAATTTATTTTTATTCTTTTTTATTCATGTAAACAATACTCGTATAAGCATTTAAAATAATAAATTTTAAGGCTTATTTAAAAAATACTTATCTTTAATCAAACATATCATATGTTTCAATCCATCGTGTTTATAGTAGGGTAGTAGGGTGAGATAGGATACAATTGTGAAGAGGACAGTCTGTCCTAAACAATTACTATTTTCTTGTTAAAAAAATTTAGTAAAATATACTTTTGGAGATTGGCATCCTATTACAAATTAAAAATACAATAATATGACATGCATTAAAATAATATCCATTAAAAGGTACATTTAGAATTAATATTGTGGTTCATTTGTTCAATAAATTGGACTATAAACAGACAGATTGTTGTAATCAATATTGTTGCTCTTTTTGGCAAACTTAAAAATTGAATATATCTGAATGAAATAATCGTGGTCACCCCACTGTACAGTCAGAATCGAAAACCCAAAATCTTATGCTTCTTTCTTCCCAAATAATAGCGTACGGAGTTTCGTTACTTTTATGTATTCTATGCTTTAATAATATTTTGATAATATGTTTTTTTAACGAACAGCAGCTGGTTCATGTTAATACGACATCACTATGTGGGAACCTTTAAGAAGAGCCTTACTTATTTAGCCTTATCGAAACGACTTTCGTTCAATATATTAATCGTTTTTCAAAACTTCGTATTCTATCTTAGAAAATACTATTTCAACGATAAAAAATGAATGACCATGTTATTTTTCCATGAATTGTATTTACTCGAAAAAATCCAACCACATAAATATATATATGACTGAGATTTTT
Source organism: Zerene cesonia (assembly GCF_012273895.1). Taxonomy (NCBI): domain Eukaryota; kingdom Metazoa; phylum Arthropoda; class Insecta; order Lepidoptera; family Pieridae; genus Zerene; species Zerene cesonia. Next base: position 1,227,991 of record NC_052105.1, on the reverse strand, counting down.
CGTACTTTCACTACAGACTAAGTTTATTTTTAACCGGTTTTAATAAAGGAGGCGGTTATCAATTAATGTTTGTTATCACTTTTTACTGGATGAATTCATTTTTACGATTCTCTTTTTATTTGAAAGTTGGAACCTCCCATGTGCTCCCGTTCTGACAATTGAAAGGCTTATTGGTATTTTTTCCAATAAGCACTCATTAAAGATAAACTTCAGGTACTAGTCTATTTAAAACATAATTAGCCACCAACGACTTGTCTTGCGTGTATGCATCAAGCCATTCACCATCTGTTTATTATATATTTTTTTTATTTTATTGAAAAAAATATCCACGCACGATATAAGGACCACCTATACGAATGGATCAAATTAACAAGCAATAATTGAGCTTAATTATGGGCTTATTAACCTGTTTCAATTGAAACTAGTCCTAAAGATTTCCTTTTTTACAATATAATCTATACTTTACTTATATTATAAACCTGAAGAGTTTGTTTGTTTGAACGCACTTATCTCAGGAACTACTGGTGCGATTTGAAAAATTCTTTCAGTGTTAGAAAGCCCATTTATTGAGGAAGGCTATAGGCTATATATGTACTAAGGGCGAAGCCGGGCGAACCGCTAGTGTATAATGTATCAAAAGGTTTAAAGAACAGGCAATATTATTAAAAGAATAGCAGTGAGGTATAATAATACCTAATATAATATAATATATGATATCGTAATTGTATTTGTATGTTCATGCAATGCATTAATCCTTATTTTACTATTCTATTTTTATACAAAAAAGTTACCAAAGTCAAGTGCGTGTTGAAAATTTACACCTCTTTCGGAATGTCAAGTAATATAATAATTATGACACTTCAGCTGTGCAGAAGGCTGACAGCCCTAGCCCACAACCTAGTTTCAGTGCTTATTTTGGGTTTGACATAAAATATACTGACGTAGGATGAAGATGTAGTAAAAACTTTAGTGTTTTTGCTTGCCTTGACCGGCCGATAGCTGAACTTGCGACTTGCGAGACACAAGGGAATACTTCTTCTGATAATGTTATGCGAAACGCAAACTAGCTACGACCTGCGTACTGTAAGAATATACGTTATATATTACTAAAGTTATATAGACTATATATTCATATAAAGACAAGAAGGAGTGTGACTCGCAACACTAACCCTTAACTTTAACGAGGAGCTACAAATAATAAGAGCAGCTGCAAAAAAGATTGGTCACCCATCCAATTTATAGCCGTGCCAACCGTTGCTTAACCTACTTTTTATTATTTCTTATTATAGCGGTTCAAAAATACATAAAAAATCTCTGAAAACTTCAACAGTCTAACTATCACTTTGTATGAGATACAGCCTGATGACAAACGGACAGACAGAGAGATAGACGGGTTATTTGTATACGGAACCTTAAATATAATAAACTAGTTATATATTTAAAAATGAATTAACATATAATTCAGACAGCGTTTAATACGAAACCAGCTTTCATATACAAGTAAAAAAATTGTCATCAGTTTTTGAGAAAGTCATGGGCAAACATTAATTACAGCCATAAAAAAACCATAACTGTTTTTAAACGCGTGGTACCCGGGGAAAAAGTAGCATAGGTGCTAATCCAACCACTATCTATATACCTTATTTCAAACAGAAACGATAAACTGTTTTCGCGTGAAAGAGTAAGAAACATCCATGGATAGTTACAAACTTTCGCGTTTATAATATTAGTAGAATAATAAACATACATTATATATATGTATTATGTAAAGGAATTGTATGTCCCGTTTGTTATTTTAACCAGAGACTATAGAAGATACTATTTCTAATAAGAATTGATTGAGAAACCTTGTATCAATTCCAGCGAATTTATTAAAACATGGTCAACAAATGAAATTCGATCAAAAAAATTTCTTCATTCAAATTGCTTCACATATGAGACCACATAAAACAATACCGAGACGCAAAAATGTACAACATATTAGCACAGATTATATAATACTGTATATTATTATATTACGCAGTAGTTCTTTAAGTATGATTCTATACTTTATAGTATAGTATAATAAATTTTGTATGTTTGTTTGTTTGTTATATAAGTACCGCGGGCGAAGCCGGGGTAGACCGCTAGCATTTCATAAAAGTAACGAATGATAACACAACTATTGATATGTTTATGTAATTTTAGAACAAAACTAGCTGCACCCGGCAAACGCTGTTCTGCCTTACTCTTATCATTTAGGGGTATGAAAAATAGATGTTGGCCGATTCTCATAGATACCGGATAAGCACAAAAAATTTCATCAAAATCGGTCAAGCCGTTTCGGAGGAGTATGGCAACGAAAACTGTGACACGAGAATTTTATATATTAAGACTAGCTGCGCCCCGCGGTTTCACCCGCGTAAGTCCGTATCCCGTAGGAATATCGGGATAAAAAATAGATGTTGGCCGATTCTCAGACCTACCCAATATGCTTACCAAATTTCAGAGGAATCGGTCAAGCCGTTTCGGAGGAGTATGGCAACGAAAACTGTGACACGAGAATTTTATATATTAGAAGATGTAACTATTAGATGGAGCGATTCTGGTCCGATGAGGAAACGAATTCAATGAAAGGACACTTCAATGAACACTTTAAAAAAACAATCGTTTTAGTACGTTTGTATTTATTTTAAAAAGGAACAACGTTTTTCATTTTTTTTTAATTAAGTACTAAGACAATTTAATTTAGGTACATGAAATAAAAGACAATTAATTAAAGTCAATAGCATTTAATGAAAATAATAAGAAATTGAAGCATTTTATACTTATTCTCCACAGTATTTATTTCAATCGTAGATAACAAAAATTATATAAAGTGTTTCTACATATGTATTATTTATCAGGCCAACAATGAATTTGATGCAACTCTTTTGAGACGCGTTCCCAATTCGATTTACTACAATAATTACAGTTCAACAGTTCACGGACAATCGTGAGCGAATGT
>NC_052105.1:1221004-1224005 GCF_012273895.1 Zerene cesonia | reverse complement strand
TTACGTAATTAGACCACTGAAGAACTGCCATACTGGTACAAATGACCTAGTAATTTGTGTCACCATCTCCCGGTCTATTTTGTTCGCGAAATCAAACACATGGCTGACTTATTTAATTAATTCATTAAATGCGCCAATTTTTGTTTTATTATTTTTATGAATCTGCACGCTAATAATACGTTGTGTAAAGTGCATATTAAAACAGTTAAATGGGTTTCTATAATTATTAATGTCTAAAGCGTGTTTCTCAAACTTTGAGTATTACTTATAACATTTTATAATGAACTATATTCACCTAAATAATATTATCATACAGTATGCAAAAAAAGACTCCAATTTTTATAGTTTCCATCACAATCTAATAATGTAATCCGGAAAATTGATAATGCATTATAACAATCAAAGTGGTATTGTACTTGGGCGGTTTATCGAGTCTGAGCTTTGAGGTGAATACAGAAAAACGTACAAACAATAGCGGCACAAAAACATCCAGAGATTCCACAAAGAAATGGTAAGACGTCTTTGATGCAATCATAATAACAATAGGTTTAACGCAATATGAACTTGTAGGTACTCGTCAGGTACTTGAGATTAATAAAAGTCCCTTCCAGATGAAAGGGCTTGTTGTATTGAATTTCTGCCAGTTGGATTGCAGTAAAGAAACGTATTCTAAAGAAGTTTTTTTCTGATAGTAGGCACAAGAAATTACTTCATTCAAAAATTCTTTAGTGAGTAATACATAATGTAAAAACCTGTACGCCGTGTAGTATTTGACGTGCAGTGTTCTGTATTCGAAATGTAAAATAAATGTTCCTTTTATTTATACTGTAAAGGTGATCTTGCCATTTTACATTTTAAAACACAACTACGCTACATATATTTCAAGTGGAAAGTCAGTTAGCTGACTGAATATTATATTTAACTATTCGTTCAAATTCCGCCATGAGCGACAGAGAACAACCAAAGGAGAACGCTAAATCCACACAATCACAAATCAAATACGCGTTCATAAAAGAAACAGTGAAAATACACGAAAGCGAAACATTAAAACTACCATCTAAATATAGGCTAACCTACATTAATATTTCTGTACATGGAACCATGTCACAACAAAGGGCGGACGTTGTTGGGAGCGTTTTAAGGCATTATTGTCGTGGAACTTACAACGACATGGTTGCAAGTGTAATTTGTTTTTTTGCACTTTCAATGCTTGCGTTTCGACTTACATGAAAGCTTCAACCAATGTTTATAAAATTTGAAATAATCTTTATTTAATATTTTCATCTTTATACTCATCGACGTAACATTTATTTAAAAAATCTATCATTACATTTATATCATTATCTATCAATATCATTATATTCTTATATATAAAGTATTGTATTATGTAATTTAGTCCGCAACATTACATTAGTGAATTCGTGAGAAGAGATGTACTTGCCATTTTTGATAGTTAATAATTATTGACATTTACAGATGATATTATAACTCCCAGATTATTAAATCATAGGTGGTCAGAAATATGAGAAAATATAAACGTTCCATAAGTAATAATTAGTAATAAACCTCAACGAAGTATATAATCTGTTAGGTTTTTATTAGAATCTAGACTAAAATTGCTAAGCCATTATTTAGATAAGTTATTACATACGTGCAGTCATCTATTATTAAACTGTCAACATGCGCACGCGCAACGAACTGCATGCATACTTTATTGCTTCTACTTATTAGTATTATCTGTGGGCATTTTTAATAATGAACAGGATATATAGACATACGTAATTACTTTATATACAAATTAAATATTGATTTGATCACAAATATTGCCATATCGAGTTCAAAAACTATGAATGATATCGAAATTACGATTTTTCCGGCGAATTTACTTATATTTAGGTCTTTAAAAAACACGAGACTAATTCTATACAAAAGTACGTCCACTAAATAATGCACATCCATTTCTACTTTTTTTCACTAAGCATGGGTAGATCAATTTTTTTTCTGACATAAATACCTGCATTTGAACGAATAATTTTTCTTTGAAATCAACCACGAAATTAACTTTTTCGCTCAAATCTAATGCACATTTAGAGAAATTAGTCTCAGATAAGGCAGCGTCGAGGGCTTTGTCGGAATTTTTTCACCCCGACCCTCTTAAAAAAAACCCACATCCCTTGAGACCATTTTTTGCTAACGGTACCTTTTAATTAGAAGATTCAACTTTTTTCATATAGTCTACACAAGTAAGGACGGCGCTCATAGACATAGAAGTCATGGGAACTAGCGACATGCAATTATTTACACATTAATATTTATATGCCGAGTGCATTCTACGTGCAATAAGCTACGTACGTCTACGTAAATATCTACGAAATGCGCACTACGCGACACAACACAGCGACATATTTGCGAGGGTAAACAAACAAAAAATTGACGGTTTAACTGTTACGCGAATTGGGCAAGCCGGTAGATAGATCGAACATAACCTATATCGCACGTGCGCCCTTACATAAGGGTGGAGTGAACAGGGTAACAGCCGGCGACATAACCTCAAAGCTCAACCTACCTTGTCTACCGACGATTTCTGCGACGTGTTCGGAAGACGGCACTGGGACGCACTCGGTCATGTTTTGCGATTTCTTGGTGCGGTCATCAGGCGGCGGCGCGAAGCCGAGCGGGCTGGCCAATGGGTTGGTCGACGGCAGAGTTTCGCCGAAGTTAAGCATGCTCAGCTCGAGGGCGAGCTGAAACGCGCGCTGATCCTCGACGAGTCCACCTCCCAGCTCTCCGAAGAGGCTCGACGGCATTTCCACTTGTGAAGCAATCTTGGCGGTAGCGAGAGGTTGCCCTCTCGTAGTGTCACTGGGTAAAAAAAAGCACGTTCGATCGTGTGGATGCCGCGTTTTGTAGCGTAACGTGCGTGCGGCTATGTCGCGGCGCGGCGGTAGACTGAGTTGCCGGCCGGCTCGGCATGGGTAGCGCACGCGCTCTGAGGGGAGGG